>NW_017670378.1:403981-439530 GCF_001879085.1 Nicotiana attenuata | reverse complement strand
TGCTTCTCTATCATTTTCCTCATATTTTCTTGATATTCTTATTGGCAGCTTCCACAGCTCCGTTCATTTGAGGCCTGTAGGCTGTAAAATTCTTGTGTCTGATCTTGAAGGTTTCACACATAGCTTTCATCATGTCGCTGTTGAGGTTGGAGCCATTATCAGTAATAATTGACTCTGGTGTGACCACGTGATTTTTGCCCTATATATGAATTATTCCCAAAAATTCAAACAAAATGATTTTGTTTTCTTTATTTTACAATTTTTGTGAATTTTTGTGTTATTCTTTTTGTTAATTGTTTGCATTTTGTGCATTTTAATTAGTAAATACAAAATACTTGACATTTGCATTTAGAATTTAATTTCACATTTTAGGATTAATTAGTAGTTGAGTTACTTTTAGGAAAAGGAAAATAACAAAAATGATCCTTTTTTGTGTTTAGTTTGCATTTTAGTGTTTTAGCTTGCATTTTAATTTAGCTTTTAATAAAATCAAAAATGTAAAAAATGAAAATCAGAAAATGAGCTAAATAAAACAAATAAAAAAAAAAGAAAAGGAAAACAAAAGAAAACAAAAGAAGGCATTAAAAGAGGGTGGACTAATATAGGACCCAAATTGGGCCATTCCAGTCACATTAACCAGCCCAAACCAACCCCAAAGAACCGGACCAAACGCCCAGCCCAAGTCACATCCCTTACCCGGCCTGCCCCTGGTTAAATGAAACGACGTCGTTTTGTTTAGATTAAATCTGGGCCGTCAATTTCAATCAATCCAACGGTTCTCATTGGATCCAAATAATACATAAAACTGTCCAAACCCTAAGGACAGAAGTCCTCTTCCTCGTACCCTTTCCTCCTCTGCCGGCTCCGCCTAGCTCCGCAGCCGAAAATCGTCCACGCCGGCGGAGAACCACCAGATGCCACCGAAATAACACCATGAATTCTCCTTCCCCTCCCCTTTACGAATCCACCACCCGTTTCTCTCAAATCCCGGCCAAATGGCTCGAATATTGAATATAAACTTTCCGGCCAAAACCCTACTTTGTCCAAATGGCCCAAAATTCATACCATACACTCCCCTGACCTCCCTCATCACTAATTCCTAACCAAATCCCCTCGAATTTGAGCAAAAATACCCGAATTTTAAATCTAGGATTTTGGGCATCGAGTCTGTTTTGGGTGGAACTTCAAGGTCAGTAGATTCCGTTTGATGTTATGTGCTTATTTCCGGTGAAATAGGCAAATAACATTAATCAGAATCATTTGTTGATAGTTTGGCCATGAGAGGTCTGGAATCAGTTAAGTTTTCGTCTCATTTCTTATTTTTTTTAGTTTGGTTCTTATTAATTCGATTCATGTTTTTATTAGGTGTAGTTTTAATTGTTGAATGATTCTAATTGGTAGTTTAGTTTAACAATAATCTGTTTCTATCAAGTAGTAAATGTTTAGGTTAATTTTTAGGTCGATCTCCTTTGTTGTTTATTTCTGATTTGATTTTATTCTATTTAGTTTAATATTCAACTGTTAGTTGATTGTTAAATGTTAGTTTAATTCAAATTAGTTCAAATTATTGGTTTAGTTGAAGATTCTTAATTTGTATTTCCTGTTAAAATTCTGGTTTCAAATCAGTGTTGAGTATTGTTTGGGTTTGGTTGAACTGAATAAATATGGATTGTTAGTCGGTTTAATTTTGATTGTCTTTCAAATTCATTATAGTTTGAGTTTCAAGTTCTATTAATTAGTCTTAGTTAGTTTAAGTTAGATTAGTTGTGTAGTTATAGCTGGTAGGTTTATTGAGGGTCAGTAGTTTCAGGAAGTTTGCAGGGGTAGTTTGGGCATAGAAAATGGCAGTTTTGTTAAGAATGGTAAATTCAAAACTAAGATAAGGATAGTATAGGTATTGTATGGTTAAAAGAACATCCTAGGGCCTTCTAGAATAGGACTTTAGTGTAGATTTTAGCAAACTTAGGGCGGCAATTTGAGAAACAAGTGAGAAATTGAAGGTTTAATAGGTGAAATCTGAAATTAAAAGAGAGAAAAAATGTGTGAAAGCTTCTAGAATATTCTGCCCCACTCCTTGCCTATAAAAGGCACCCCTAATGCCTTGTTGAACAAGTTTTGAAGACCTGAAAATTCCCCAAAGTTTTTCAATTCTAAAACTCCACCCAAAAAAGAGGGTTCTCCAGTTTTTTTTTTTTTCAGATCTAAAGAATGAAATTCAAAATTCGAAAACAAAAACAATAGAAACCTTCAAAAAATCAAAAAAAGGTACTGTTATATCAGAAATTTTAGGATAATTTCAACTCTTAGTTAGTGATTCTCATCTTCTAGTCTAATACTTGGCCGCTGGAGATTCAGTTTGTTTACTGGGTTGATTTCGAGTGAATTTGGGTTCATATAAGCTGATTTTGGTCAAGTGTTGGTCTATTGATGCATTTTCCAGTCAACTTGGTGTTATTCAAGCTGTTTTGATTGGGTTTTTTGCTTGATTTGGTGTGAAACTTCTACTGGGTCATTTGGATATCATTTCCTGGGTCGATTTACTACTGACTTTGGTTGCTGTGGTTTGCTGTGTGAATTGCTGATCCTCCTCTTACCTTTTGTTACTTTGCAATTCCAGGTACACACCTTGAGACTCTGTCAACGTAGCTTCACCTGTTGAAACATGAAATGAAATAGAAGCCTCTGCTGTTGCATTGCAGTTTAACGATTCTGTCATATTCTAGATAGTTTTCTGTGACTTGATTAGTTGTTCATTGTAATTAAAACTCTGTAATCATTTTGGACTTTTATAGCTCGTGGACTACTAAGTTAATTCGTGTGAGCATGTGAATCCAGTGGTTATTTGTTTTCATTTGGCTTAGTTTATGTTATTAGTATAATGTAGGATAGTGTAGGGTAGGTTAAAGTTATTTTCAGCAGTTATAAAAATAAAAACAAAATTCAAATAGATTGATGTTTCTGTATGTTGTTTCAATATATCTAATTCTGAGATCATGAGTCCTTTTGGGAGAATAATGTTAGTTTGAACAGCAGAATGAATATTGATTAGTGAATAATATTTGCCTTTAAGAATCCTTAGGAACTTCCTAGTATTTAATGAACAAAATGATTTGAGCATGAAATCGAACTTCAAATGATCAACATTTCGTTAGTTTGAATAACTATGTATTGTTTTCCTTTGTTATAGTTGTTGAAAACATTCGGATCAATCTATATTAGAATCGGTAGCCATTGGGCCTAGTCTGTCCAGTTTTTGTAATTAGCCTGTCTTCAGGCCATTTGGCTTTGGCGCCCTAACAGGCGGCCTAGGACTTGGGCCCAAACAAACATGCTGACCTGCCTTTGCACCTGGGCCATGGCCTCGCTATACAGGTTGCACTCAAGCCCAAAGTGACTGAGGGCATGAATTCATATGAGCTCATGGACCCAAGCATAATAACTATTGGGTAGTACTAATTGATTAGGACCTTTCTTTATTATTAGAGATAAATGGAAAGATAGACAATCGTAGTTCGCTCTAAGTTGGCCCTTAAATAATAAACTGAGGTGCACCGCGCCAAATAAAAATGCATAAATTGCGTGGTCCTCTTTAATGGCTTTACTAAAATATTTTAGAAATTCGGGACGTGTCATTAACGAATTTTCATGGCCTCCCGCAAAGTTAACAAAATGCTAGCCACTTTAGGCGCGCTTTTAATAATTTTACCTTCTTAACTATGGGTGTGCATTTCATTAAACCCAAATCCAAATCCCAAAACGTTGGATAAGAGGTGTCAATGATCCGGGTGCATTTCATGTGACGTGATCCAAAAACACGCTCTTAAACGGCATTCACTTTCATAAAAAAATTTAATTAAAAGCGGTTAAACAATCCTAAAATTGCACGATAGGATAACATGTATTAAAATCAAACCTTAGCCAAATATAGAATTCCTTACCCGGATTTCTGGTTCGTGACTGTTAAACAGAGTCAAACGCTTTCCTCGATTCGGGATTCAAACCGGTGACTTGGGACACCATAAATCTCCCAAGTGGCGACTCTGAATCTCTTAATAAACGAATCTGGTTTCGATTGTCCTTTAATTGGAAAAACTCCATTTTATTATACCCTTCACGGGGTGTAGTAGCGAAAAAGGAGGTGTGACAGTCGTCGTGCACCTCGCTTCCTTAACTACAAAGATACCCTATACAGAAGATCATTCGAGGGAGTACTCTTGCGATGCTTAGGGGAAGATGAAGCACTCCAAGCTTTGCAAGAAGCGCATTCTGGGGTATGTGGGTCACACCAGTCTGGACCAAAGTTGCGCTTTCATATAAAAAGGATGGGATATTATTGGCCAATGATGGTAAAAGATTGCTTGGACTACGCTCGAAGATGCAAGGCTTGTTAATTTCATGCGAATTTTATTCATCAACCTCCTGAAGTGTTGCACCCGACTGTTGCATCCTGGCCATTTGACGCTTGGGGATTGGACGTTGTTGGACCACTGCCAAAGTTCTCTGGTGGGCACCTATACATCTTGGCTGCAACTGACTACTTCTCAAAATGGGCTGAAGTTGTTGCTCTTAAGGAAGTAAAGAAGGAAAATGTTGCAATTTTCATCCGAGTAAACATTATTTATCGCTTTGGCATTCCTCGTTACATAATAACAGATAATGGAAAGCCATTCGATAATAGGTTGATGAACAAGATTTCTGATCTCTTTGGCTTCAAGCAACGTAACTCTTCGATGTACAATGTTGTCGACAATGGTCTAGCTGAGGCATTCAACAAGACTCTATGCAACTTGTTAAACAAAGTCGTCTCCAAATCCAAACGAGATTGGAATGACCGTATGGAAGAAGCTCTATGGTCATATAGGACGACTCACCGCACGCTAACACAGGCGACTCCTTATTCACTCGTTTATGGAGCCGAAGCCGTCTTGCCACTTGAGCGTCAAATACCTTCGTTACGACTAGCTATTCAAGAAGGGATCACTGATGAAGAAAATGCTCGACTTCGGTTAGTAGAGTTGGAATCTCTTGATGAAAAGAGATTGGAAGCTCAACAGAGTCTTGAATGTTATCAAGCTAGATTATCTCGCGCCTTCAATAAAAGAGTTCGCCCAAGATCCTTTCAAGTAGGAGATCAAGTCCTTGTCGTACGAAGACCCATAATTACTTCCCATAAACCTGTAGGGAAGTTCACTTCAAAATGGGATGGACCATATGTCTTACAAGAAGCTTACTCAAGTGGGGCTTACAAGCTGGTTGATGCAGATGGTATGAGGATCGGCCCTATCAATGGAATGTTTTTGAAGAAGTATTATCCTTGAAGTGTCACGCTCCTTGATGCACGAGCCAAAACTGCATGTTGCTACACTCCTGGCCCACAAGAGTATAAACTGTGTACGGCCCAAAAAAAAAAGAGCCCGCTAGGTTGAAAACTTCGAAAGAGGCAGCCTAGGAAAAAGTTAGGACATAAAAAAAAATCACCCAGTCTGAACTACGGTATGACTTGATCCTCTTCACCGGGGTACGTAGGCAGCTTAGAGTTTCATTCTATGTTCAGTCGCATAAGTTCAAAAGATACATATTGCCCCAATTTTTGTTCGAATGAAGTATGAAGAAACGCAAGATCAAGCTGAAATGTCATCCTCCTGTTGAACTTTGATCTCATTTGATTTAAAGGGGGCAACCCTCCTTGGTAAATTGATATCTTCAATGGGCCAATTTTAGAAGGATGTCAAGTATTTGCATTGAAGTCCAGGGATTCTCTATGTCTTCAGGTGCGCCAAACCTTCAAGTTTGTTGGTCTCCAAGTCCGCCCTCTGCCTAAAAAAAAGGGGGAAGAGAAACGAGGCGTCAAAAGGAAACACAAGTATAAGGGAATGATTGCTTGGCGCAACGTTTCAAATTCAGCGAGATTTGAACCCCAAGATATTTGTGAGAATATGGCTTCGATTTATGGCAAGTAAGACGTCTTCCGATCTCGAGGCTTCCATATCAAGATACAAAATACTTGGTGAAGTCGCGCAAATCTGAAATTGTCGGTGTATCAGAAAATAGTATTGACTTCGAAATATTATCTAAATGTATCTGTAAGGCATTAAATCTTGAATTTTGGATATGTTATATATTTAGAAGTTACGTTTCTAGTAGATCAAATGGTTCATGATTTCGACATTCCTACTTCAAGAAACAAAACTTTTGGCGAAGTCGCGCAAATCTGAAGTTTTCAATGTGGTGGAACCTAAGTTGATTTCAAAATATTATTTGGGACGATTCTAAAGTTATTTGATTGATAATTTTGGATATATTCTAGATATTGAAGTCTAGTTTTCAAGAAATCAAACGGTTCGTAATTTCAACGTTCCTACACCAAGATATAATTTTTTTTTAGTGAGAATGCGCAAATCTGGAATTGACAGCATGGTGCAATATAAAGTTGATTTCAAAATATCATCTGGGACGATTCAGAAGTTGTTTGATTGAGAATTTTGGATATGTTCTAGATCTTAAGTCTAGTTTTCTTGAAATCAAACGGTTTACAATTTCGATATTTCTACACCGAGATATGATTTTTTGGTGAGACTGCGCAAATCTGAAATTTTCAACATGGTGAAATCTAAAGTTGGTTTCAAATTATTATCCGGCGCGATTCTGAAGTTTTTTTTTTTTGATTCTGAATATAGGATATATTTTAGATATTGAAGTCATCAAACAGTTTATTATTTGGACTCTCCCACGACAAGATATGAATCATTTGTTACAAGCACATAAAGCTGAAAATTATGCGACTAAGATAAAAGTCGAACAATGTAAAGCAAAAGAGAGGCTGAAATATTTAAGCCCTCCAAGTCTCAAAGTTGAAGTCTTCAAATTCGTCGGTCTTCAAGTTTCAGTCTTCAAATTCGTCGGTCTTAAAGTTAATTAGGTTAAGCCCTCCGAATCTTCGAGTTGAAGTCTGCAAAGTCCGCAAAATCTTCAAAGTTTTCCAAGTGTTCAAGTTGATGTCGTCTTCGAGTTGAAGCTTTATAACTTTCCAATCTTAAGGTGGACATATAAGTCCCTTTGCACCTTAAGTTGGCCTCTTCGCGGGTTTGTCCTTAAAAGGAACTATAACTTTCCAATCTTAAGGTGGAATTATAAGTCCCTTTGCACCTTAAGTTGGCCTCTTCGCGGGTTTGTCCTTAAAAGGAACTATAACTTTCCAATATTAAGGTGGACATATGAGTCCCTTTGCACATTAAGTTGGCCTCGCCGATAGTCGAGCCGTTTTGAGAGTAATCTCTCCGATAGTCAAGCCACATTCTGTGGCCGTTTTGAGAGTAATCTCTCCGATAGTCAAGCCACATTCTGTGGCCGTTTTGAGAGTAATCTCTCCGATAGTCAAGCCACATTCTGTGGCCGTTTTGAGAGTAATCTCTCCGATAGTCAAGCCACATTCTGTGGCCGTTTTGATAGTAATCTCTCCGATAGTCAAGCCACATTCTGTGGCCGTTTTGAGACCGTTTTGAGAGTAATCTCTCCGATAGTCAAGCCACATTCCGTGGCCGTTTTGAGATTAATCTCTCCAATAGTCAAGCCACATAATGTGGCCGTTTTGAGAGTAATCTCTTTGATAGTCAAGCCACATTATGTGGCCATTTTGAGAGTAATCTCTCCGATAGTCAAGCCACATTCTGTGGCCGTTTTGAGAATAATCTCTTCGATAGTCAATCCAGATTCTGTGGACATATAAGCCTTCCAATCTTAAGGTGAACATATGAGTCCCTTTGCACCTTAAGTTGGCCTCACCGATAGTCGAGCCACATTGAGAGTAATATCTCTGATAGTCGGGCAAGGATGAGTACTCATCCCTTCACACCCTAAGAGCCTCCTTCATGCGTGGATCTCGCTTGAACTACAAAAAAAAAGACAACAAAATAAGAAAAGCACAAGAAAAGAAGAAGAAATTACCTTAGCGTTAATGCTTTCGAGTCCACAAAAATAGACTCAAGTGGTTTGCAAAGACTGTGAATTGATGCTTAATAAACACATGAGCATGGGGTTTATATAGATCTCTTATGCAGCTGATCGGGAGGTTAGATTTCGATATGGGATGCTCTGAAATCAGTAACCAAAAGGATTTGGGACTGCTGGGAGGCGGCTACGAAACCTTGTGTACAAGGAAACATTAGCTGACTAGAATTCTCCTCATTAAGTTGGAGTTGGACAAGGAGACCGTGATTGACTAGAATTCTCCTCCTAATTAAGGAAAAGTGAGAAATTTCTAAAATTTGCAAAGGTTCTTTTTAATTGAAGTAAAGCCGCAGTAACATAGGATATAGATGTATGGTACTACCGTAGCTATTATCATTTGATAATAATCAACATTAATATTTCAAGGCAATGGCATGACTTGCAAAGTCAAAATGCAGTGTATTGATCTATTCTTGGCAAGGAATAGTGGAACAACAAAGAGAAAAAAGAGAGGAAAAATAAATACAAATGCATAAGGAGGCATTATGATATGATATCCACGTGTTCAACAAGAAATAAAGCACTAATACTTTTACGACAATTTTCACTTATAGTGATGGCCATTAGTCTTGAACACGTAATCTGTATAATCAAACTGCAATTTGATGGTATTTAGTATGGTCATTATACTTCAAGCCCTGTCTTTAATATTCATAGGGTTATATTTTGACAAAGTCTTGAAGTAGGGGGCATTTGTAGGCATATAAAATTTATTAAAATTAAATCCATAAAATAATTTGGATTATATTTTAAAATTCAAGAAATACTAGTCCAAATAAATACTACGGGCTAATATAATTGAATTAATTATATAAGTCCAAATATATACATATGGATTAAATAAATAAGTCTTAATCCATAGGGCTAGCCCATTTTATTGGGCTAAAGTGATGAGCCCACTTCATTAAGCCCAAGATGACATCTTCCTAAAGGCCCAGTTTGGTGCCACATGTCAAATGACGTGGCACGCCAAGTCAAACAGAAGAGCCAATAGGATCATGCCACGTGTCAAAATGACAAGGCATGCCAATTCACACTAAAAAGCAAATGAAATTGCGCCACATGTGCAAGTGACATGTTCTGGCCAATCAAATGCGGCCATGTCACCCTTCAATTTGATTGGTCGGAAAGAGTTTGTTCTTATCATGACTCTTCCCTTCCACAACTATAAATAGGGGTCTTCATAACTCAGAAAAAGGACCAGAAGTTATAACAAGAAGCAAGAAAGAGCTCGTGGATCAAACGCTGCAAATTCCTCTACAAGTTTCAAGCTTCAAGTTCAAGTTCAAGAAATCAAGTTCAAGCTCAAGAACGAAGAACGAATCAAGGTCAATTTCAAGAAATCAAGCTCAAGCTCAAGCTCAAGAACAAGATCATCGTTCGTGGCAACAAACATAGATTCAAGATCAAGCTCAAAGGCCCTTGAATTTATTTACAATTGGAAAGAAGAATCAGAGGGTTCAAAGAGATTGTAACACTCAAATATTTGAAATAAAATACTACGATTGTTGCAATAATTTTGGTCTTGATTTTATTTTCTCGACGCAAATTTATTGTCTACACTTTCGACGGTTCTCAAAGGTCCACTATTAGGGAAATTAGCCTACGTTTGCAAATGGGGCCCACTTTGTTTGATCTTGATTTTCAAGTGATAGACGTGCCGACTTCTTACAATCTACTGTTGGGACGATCATGGATTCATGCCACCGGAGCCGTGGCATCAACACTACACCAAGCAGTGAAATTTGAGTGGAATCACCAGGAGGTGATCATTCACAGTGACGGTAGCAACCCCATATATAGCCGCCAAACCATTCCATCAATTGGAGGAAGAAGAATAGGTGGAGAAACTTACCACCACATCGAGCGGGTTAACACAGTCGATAAAGACAAATGGTGGGACAACAAAAATGAAAGCATACTGAATTGGAACGGGTATGAACCTGGCAAAGGACTTGGCAAAAACCTCCAAGGAATCGCTAAGCCTATCAAGCTCAAGAAGCATGGTACCACCTTCGGGTTGGGGTATGAGTATACCTGGGAAGAATTCAAGGACTGGTCTCCACCATGGCGCGGCCCTTACTATCCATTGGAGCAGCCGATACCCCGTCTGGAGCAGATCTTTAAACCAGCCGAAGTCATCTATGGGTCAGAAGAAGAGGAAGCATTAGCAGCAATGAGGAACTTGTTCCTGGAAAAGGATGACATGGACTGTTGTGTCATTTTCGAGGAGGAGGGGAGGAAGGCCCTTCCATACAGGCTGTAAGCAGAGGGGCACACCTCAACATCTGGACTGTCAGAACCACCAGAGCCCGACGTGCCTCGGGGTAGCAAGGCTGAACAAAGCATTACGCGCTATTTTGCTTTATTAAGTTTATTTTCCTATCGCATTTTTCTTTTTTTGAAAGAAAGAGCTCCAATGTTCAAACACTCATGGAATTTATTAAAGTATTTCAATTTTCTTACAAATCTCTCTCTTATTATTTTCTCTCATTACATTATTCAAACAGCATTAATATTACTTATCTTGATGAACCAACGACTGTGACATGTAATTAGACAACGCGACAAACGGACATAGAGAAGCGGTCATTCCCGCCGAAGTGGAAATTCCCTCCCTAAGAATCATACAGGAAGCAAAGATCGATGATGCGGAATGTCACACCTCCTTTTTTACAACTACCTCGAAAGGTAGTATATAAAGGGAGTTTTTCCACTTTAAGTGACATTATTCGAAATGGGATTATTTATTCAATTTATTCAGAGTCGCCACTTGGGATAGGTTTCATTCTGGTGTCCCAAGTCACCGGTTTATTTTAAATCCCAAATCGAGGAAGATTTCGACTTTCCAAGTGAAGTCTGTGAACCAGAAATTCTGAACTAAGGAATTCTGTTAACCCGGGGGAAGGTGTTAGGCACCCCCGGATTCCGTGGTTCTAGCACGGTCGCTTAAACTATTACAACTGGCCCATTATCTGATTTTAATACATGTTCAAACCTATTGTGCAATTTTAAATTATTTATCGCTTTTAATCCTTTTTTAGAGAAAATTGCTACGTTATTAAAACACGTCTCGAACCACGTCACATAAATGCACCCGTAGTTTTTGACATATTTTAACATCATTGAGATTTGGATTTGGGTCACATAATAGTGCACCCTAGTTTAGTAAAATAGATTATTAAAATACGCGCCTAAAGCAACTACGCGTTGTTAACTTTGCGAGGGCGAAAATTTGCTAAATGGCACGCCTCGAAGTCTAAGGATTAAAATTAATTACATGAGGGCCATGGGTTATGGAAAAGCTGTGAGAAAATGTAGTATTTGGTTAAAGTTTTTATTAATAAACAAAAAAAATGTATTAACTTATATCTAACCCAGTTTACCTCTAACGCCCACCATCAGTAAAATAATAATTAAACTCTACAAGATCACTAAACACATTAGATCATTTAAACAACTCTCAAAATTCATGTAGCAAACTTGGCCAGTAGCACTTAAGAATAGATATGCAAATCTCGTATGACTAATGTCAAGCTTGACTATATTATTGAAGTATACGTTTCACATTTCAACAGGAAGGAGCCGATATTAATTTGGCCCTTTTTGCCTTTCAAGCCAATGCCAATGAAGGTCCATTTGTGTTCATTCATCTCTAAATAAAGTAAACAAAATCATTTTGATTATCCAGCTCACGTCAAGCAGATAGCGCTTAACTGGCTTTTAGCTCTTAGCACATTTACCAAATATTTACAAAAATGAAATAATAGGCATTAATTTAGGCATGGTTAATTAAATCCAAAACAATATCTACAGAGCAAACGTCCATTCTTCCCCTAATTAAAAGCTTGAACACAGTACCTAAGAAGAATAACTTTATTCAACACCCATACATCAATTTACGGAAAATAAACTGAGAAGAGAAAGAATAGAAGTGGACCTTAAATAATTTTTAATCGAAGAAAATCTCCAGCGAATTACAACCAAGAGAGTAGCGCTGTTACGAGCAAAATCTGGTCGAACTCGAATAGAACCACGGACCGCACCTTGAACAGATTTCAAATGGCAACCTCACTTTCGTTGTTGAACAGATGACTATTGTGGCTAAACCAGTGCTCGATCTTGCTACTGTTAAAAAAATTAGACTTGGAATAATGGCCTTCTCTTTTGTTTTCCTTTTTTGTTCTATTTTTGCTGGCGGCTGATTCAATATCTAGGGTGTGTAGGGTGTATAGGTTGTAGGTACTATTATATAGGGGCTGGGATTAAGTTTATATTTTGTGTATTTTGCCAATTAGTCCCTAAGTCTTTTTGTGTTAAGTCCTTAGGGTCTTTTTATTTATTTTTTTTTTGTTCCAAAGAAGAATCTAGAAAGGTCCCTAGGCTTAATGGACTAATCCGAATTGGTCCTAGAATTGGGCTCTAAAACTCTTAGAATTGTGATCCAACACCTTAATTGACTATCTTTTTTAAAAAAAAAAAATAAGATAAAAATACTACCCAATGCAAAAACTAACACTAATTAATTAAACTAAACATGAAACTATTTTTTGTATTTTCGAAATTATATAAAGATTAAAATAAGGTACTATTTTTGTATTTTTTTTAAAAATTTTTATGAAAAATACATAAACCAAAATACTTTTTGTAAGTTTCCTTTTTCTTGTAATAAAATAAAGTAAAAGAGTCAAAATAAGTTGGAATAGCTATATTAGGCCTAAATTAAATATTTACATGCTAAAATATCAAAAATCTTGGGGAGGGTCAAAAATCACATGTCTACAGCTGCCCCTCTTTGACTGGAAACGCAAAGAGTTTTCAGACAAAGAACGACTAGACATGTTTTTGACCCGACCCTTATTTGGGATAGACTAAAACTGAGAAAAGGGGAATGTGACCGAGCCCTGGTATCTGAGCTGCCTACATATCCTTGGCTATAAAGGAATTAGGCCACGTGTAGTTCAGAGGTGAATGAGGTGATGGAGTACCGAGGTTGAGAGCCGAGAGAGGTGCCGTCGAGGTTCCGGTCCGTGGTCCCGTTATTACATCAAAATGAAAAATAAAACTAAACTAGCTAATCCTATCAGCTACGAGTTACAAGATTCCTATCTATAAATCTCTTCACGCTTGATCTTGAGTCTTGGCTTGTTCTTGCTGCAGACTCCGATCTGAATATTGATTCTCGCAAGCTGTAGGTGCTGGTTCTTTCTTCAACATTTGGATTAAAGCGGGACATGCGAAGCTTCTGACTTCAATCAAATTTTGAGCAGTCTGCATCTTTGTCTGCTTCAGCATTTTGAATTCACTTCTTTTGTTCTTTTTCTTCTTTTATTTATTTTGGATTGAGACTCATCTTTAGGTCATCTCGAATCCTGTGCCTCGAGGTAGAACCTACTCAGACACCAAAACAAACAAACGAACGAAATTTTTCTGCCCCAGTTTTCACTAAGAAAATATCGGAAGTTATTTGCGACAAATTTTTTTTTTTTCGAATAAAACAAGAATGATGTCTATGCAGAATGGAAAAGATTAGGGAATGGAGCCCTATATCTAAAATATCAACTCAGGGATTGGAGCCCTAATGTTGCCAAAAAGCTGACCAGGGAATGGAGGCCCTATGTCTAAAAAGGCACAACTCAGGGATTGGAGTCCTAATGTTGGCAAAAGGCGACTAGGGAATGGAGGCCATATGTCCAAAAAGGCACAACACAGGGATTGGAGCCCTAATGTTGGCAAAAGGCGACTAGGTAACGGATGCCCTATGTCTAAAAAGGCTCAACATAGAGATTGGAGCCCAAATATTGGTAAAAGGCGACTAGGGAATGGAGGCCCTATGTCTAAAAAGGCTCAACTCAGTGATTGGAGCCCTAATGTTGGCAAAAGGCGACTAGGGAATGGAGGCCCTATGTCTAGAAAAGGATCAACTCAAGGATTGGAGCCCTAATGTTGGCAAAAGGCGACTAGGGAATGGAGGCCCTATGTCTAAAAAGCTCAACTCAGGGATTGGAGCCCTAATGTTGGCAAAAGGCGACTAGGGAATGGAGGCCCTATGTCTAAAAGGCACAACTCAGGGATTGGAGCCCTAATGTTGGCATAAGGCGATTAGGGAATGGAGGCCCTATGTCTAAAAAGGCACAACTCAGGGATTGGAGCCCTAATGTTAGGAAAGGGCGACTGGGGAATGAAGACCCTATGTCTAAAAAAGCACAACTCAGGGATTGGAGCCCTAATGTTGGCAATAAGCGACTAGGGAATGGAGGCCCTATATCTAAAAAGCTCAACTCAGGGATTGGAGCCCTAATGTTGGCGAAAGGCGACTAAGGAATGGAGGCTCTATGTCTAAAAGGCACAACTCAGGGATTGGAGCCCTAATGTTGGCAAAAGGCGACTAGGGAATGGAGGCCCTATGTCTAAAAAGGCTCAACTCAGGGATCAGAGCCCTAATGTTGGCAAAAGGCGACTAGGGGTTGGAGGCCCTATGTCTAATAGGCACAACTCTGGGATTGGAGCCCTAATGTTGGTAATAAGCGACTAGGGAATGGAGGCCCTATGTCTAAAAAGGCACAACTCAGGGATTGGAGCCCTAATGTTGGCAAAAGGCGACTAGGGAATGGAGGCCCTATGTCTAAAAAGCACAACTCAGGGATTGGAGCCCTAATGTTGGCAAAAGGAGACTAGGGAATGGAGGCCCTATGTTTAAAAGTCACAACTCAGGGATTGGAGCCCTAATGTTGGCAAAAGGAGACTAGGGAATGGAGGCCCTATGTCTAAAAAGGCTCAACTCAGGGATTGGAGCCCTAATGTTGGCAAAAGGTGACTAGGGAATGGAGGCCCTATGGCTAAAAGGCTCAACTCTGGGATTGGAGCCCTAATGTTGGCAAAAGGCGACTAGGGAATGGAGGCCCTATATCTAAAAAGCACAACTCAGGGATTGGAGCCCTAATGTTGGCAAAAGGCGACTAGGAAATGGAGGCCCTATGTCTAAAAAGGCTCAACTCAGGATTGGAGCCCTAATGTTGTCAAACAAAAGTAAAAGATTGATATTGGGGATTCTTAACTAACCTTTTTTGGGATTTTCTTCTTTTTCTTCTCTTTTTTATTATTTCATTTTCCATCATTTTTCATTTTTCTTTTAACAAAAAGCAGGAAAGAATTTGGAGGAAACTTCCCTTTTTGGATTGATTATTTGCTGCACAGCTGTTTCTAGCACTTGCGCACTTCTTTTTCCTTTTGGTCGCACCTGCTTCTTGCACGGCTGCTTTGGATTGCACATGTTTCAAATTTTCAAACTAAGAATAATTGTTACTTTGAAAGGGTGGTTGGTTTTGTGGCCTTGATTGTCTCAATCGCTTCATCTTGGCCTAGCTTCTTTGATGAAGATCTGAGTTGCAAGTACTTGTTTCCTGGGGACCAATTTCATTTCAGGCCCTAAGAACTTCTGTTTTTTCCAAATTTTTCCATGATGGTTGGTCGGTGGAACTCAACCTTTTCGACTTTATTTTGCCTTCTTAAGCCTTTTTCCTTTTTGACATTCCTTTTTTTTCTTTTCTTTTCTTTTCTTTTCTTTTCTTCGGAATATGGGGGAACTTTTGTCTCCTCAAACTTTGCTGCAACGGCTAGTCCGTGGGACTTAACCTCTTCTAATTTTATTTCGCCTTTGTAGGCCTTTCTTTTCTGGCTTCTTTATTCCAACTTCAGTTTCAGAGCATTTGGGGCACCTTGGCTTTTTAAACCTTTGCCGAGACGGTTAGCCACGTGGGACTCAACCTTTTTAGCTTCATTTTCCTCTATAGGCACTTCAATTTGATTTTCTCCTTCCAAGAGTTTTGATTTCGAAGCGTCAGCCGCCATGGCTAGTCGGGGTCGACTTGATGTCCCCTGACAAGGAAGGGTGCCTTTCTGCATATTAGCTCGTGTCAAACGAAAGCCCTGTAAATCAATCTTGCCATCCCTTCTCTGTCTCAGTTCGGAACAGGGTTAGACCGAAAGGGATTCAAAGAAAACAGACAAAAGAATTGATAAATGAATTTAGACAAGAGGTATCCCTTTCAGTGAAAGGAAAGAAGGACTTATCTGGAGTACATGCGGACTTCAATGAACATGACTTATCTTTTGGACTGGATGCGTGATCTGTGTAAACCGTCCGACTCTTAGAAATTCATCACAACTTTGCCTCAAAATCGAGAAACCTTGCCAGGACTCCGTCGGTGCTGATGGCTGTGAGGATCCTCTGTTCGATCAGGGGTGCTCTTTGCGGGTTTTCACGAGCTGAACTCTCCCATTTCTCTTCTCACCATTGCCTTATAGTGCTCATTGCGAGTTTTCACTAACAAGACTCTCTCATTTTCCATTTCTCTGCTTATCATCGCCTTACGGTGCCCGTGTGGGTTTTCACCAATAAGAGTCTCTCATTTTATTGATCTCATTTTGTTGTGTCAGATCCAAATAGCCGTATTCTCTGATCCTTGAACATTCTCACCGATTGATAGGAAGGACATGAAATGATTCGGGTAAAAATGATATGGATTGAATTACAACTTTGGAACCATTCAGGCGGGATCACCGCCGAACCATTATAACTTATGCCCCAGTTTCAACTTTTGGGGGAATTTGGATTTTTATTTTGGTGCGACTGAACCCCAGAGAGAGGCTACCTACGTATCCTTTCGGAATCAAGTCGAACGTAGTTCAGGGAACTTTTGTTTTTGGTTTTCTTTTTTTTCTATTTTTTTTATTATTTTTTTCGTCTTTCTTTCTCCTTTCCTTTTTTTCCTTTTTTTTTGTTTTCATTTTCTTTGTCTTTTCTTCCTTTCCTTTGTTGTATCTTTCTTTTCTTTTTCTTTTCTTTTTTTTTTTCATTTCACTTTTCAATAACACTTTCAGGCTCCAAGGAGGGTAATCGAAGAAAGGGAACCGACTCAAAGGGTTTGCAAAGGGTTG
This sequence comes from Nicotiana attenuata, assembly GCF_001879085.1. Taxonomy (NCBI): domain Eukaryota; kingdom Viridiplantae; phylum Streptophyta; class Magnoliopsida; order Solanales; family Solanaceae; genus Nicotiana; species Nicotiana attenuata. The sequence goes on along the minus strand of NW_017670378.1, from coordinate 422,583 downwards.
ATAGTGTTTGGGTAGCGAGAATGAAAGCCTTCGTCATCCCAACCAACGAATATTAGAACTATACGGAGGATCCAACATAGTACCTATTCACTGCATTTGCATTGACAATTGTTTTAGGAACATTTCATTCGATGTGTCCCAAGTTCAACGCACTCTTTTGGCAGTACTCTTGTTGTAATATATGAACCTATCCAATTCTGGAACCAATTTTTCTTCAGTTGTTCCAACTCTTTGTTTCATTTCCTTAAGCTTTATCCTCTTTGCATTCTGGCTCTTGACTTATTATTTCGAGGTCTGACAACTTTCAGGATCCGGACATGAAGTCCGCAAGCATGTCATGTTATTGAAATCTGCATTTAACAGAACTGAAAAGAAAAGAAGAAAAATGACAAGATTAAGAAAAGAGACATTCCTGGACAATGAAATATTAATTTCATTTGATTTTTTGTTTTGATTTTTTTTTTCAATTTTGAAGATAGAAGGGTTTACATCGGAAAGTATGACAATAAAGTAAAACATCTGGATCATACCCTGAGATATGAGATAATCCGGACGCAGAAAGGATAGCAAGACTGGCTACCGAGACTCCCATTTGATAGAGAACTTTCAGGCTTGGCGACCGTTTTTTTGGCTTTTCTTCAGTATCGGTCATGGATGCAATGGCCTTCAGCGCCGGATCACATTCCTCAGCTTCACAAATCATTCCGACCATTGGCCCGATGTTGTGGGCAGGCAACAGATTGTTCATCACATTAGGAGTATCTTCATCCCGAATAATGATTCTTTCAGCTTCAATCAAATCCTCAACTACCCTTTTGAGGGTCCAACAGTCCTCGTTACTGTGTCCCACTGCTCCAGAGTGCTATTTACATATAGCCTCAACTCGGTGCGAGGGGGGTTCGGCCGGTTCGGGGCCACTGGCTGCAATAGATCTAGCCTAATTAGCTTTTGCAACTAGCTTGGATATGATTCACCAATAGGGATGAACTGATTCTTTCTGAAAGACTCTCTTGGGCGTGTCGACGCCCCCTTTTTCTAAAGCGAAATCGGGTTTACGACATTTGGGAAGACAACTCTATTCCCGTTTGGGAATTGGGTTTTTGGATTTGAAGAGTCACCACCTAATGATTAAGTGCATTAGGACACTAAGGGTTTTGAATTTGAAAACCAGAGTTCGGGTAAGGGCTAGAAATTATCTCGAGGGGAAGGTGTTAGGCACCCCTCAAGATCCACTAGTGTGGTTCCCGGCCATGCTGAAACGCTCAACTCAGGGATTNAGGCTCAACTAAGGACTTGCAATTAAATTGAAACTTGTGAAAGTAAGTAGAAAGAGAGCAGAGATTTGAAAGGTCTAAACAATTCTAAAGAGAGCAAACAAAGACAAACAAAGGAAAAGGGATCCTAGGTTTATGATTAATATGGATCACTTCAATGCAATACCCAGCAATCACTCCTCAAAGAGGGGTCGTGCGTGATATTAGCGCATCGGTCATCATCTCCATGTCTACCCTCCCCACCCCGTAAAGGTTATTTAAACGTGTGGATTGGCCACGAATACTTATTGCGTGCTATTACCCGTCCCGTCCTATAAGTCCTAGAGGGTATTTAAGACCACTATTCCTACAAGGTAAGGTCTAGGCTGAACCCTTACGTTTAAAGAACAAAATGCTAGGCAAAATACATAACAAGTAGGACTACACATAAAGGAACCATACAAAGGCAAATAAGAGGCTCACAGATCCCTCACAAGTAAACATGTAATTAGCACGTCTCAAACACATTTAAGGTCTTAAAAGAACGCGAGTTTAAAGATCAGTTTTAGCAGAAGGTTTAATTACAACTGAGTGATCCGAAGAGCGTTTGACATGCAGAAACACAACTAAGAAAACAGTTGAGTAAGTAAAGGTGAGGGAACTACTAAAACATCGTTTAGAAAAAGAAAAAGTAGAGATTTGAAAATACAATAGTTTAAGTAAACAAGTATCAAAATAACGTGATCTTGGGCGGAAAGGTACCAGTAATTTAAAAGCTTAATAGAGCATGAATCAGGAAATTAGTGAGAGCCTATAAATACGAAACAAGTTTCCAGATAAAGGGATTTTCAGTAAAAGAGTGGACTTTCGGAGAGACGGATAAAAAGAGTTGGGAAAGTTAAAAGGTTGAGTAGTTTGAAACTAGTAAAACAAAATCAATCATCTTTATTATTATTGGGCCTAAAGCTTGCCTAGGCGATGTATGTATTGCCTTCTTGTCTTAAAAAAGGTGGTGAACATGCATATTGATTCCAGTTTTAAAGAGAAGACGCAGTCAAACTAACTTGTGTTGTTAAATTAAACAGCTAGTGAGGCGTTCAGCAATTGCAACCCTAAATAACATGATATCTAATGCACATAAAGCTCCTAAAGCATGGTCTCTAAATGTAGTAGTAGTTTTTTAAAAGTTATTTGTTGATTACTAACTGGTCACAAAGTGAGTATAACAATCTGAAAGTAAAGAGCTTAAGACAGGATATCTAGGTGTGAGATGCATGTCCTACACATGGCTTCTATTGCACAAATTGATAAGTAAAGCCCTATAGACATGTTCTCTACCCATTAATTAAACTAAGCATGCATAATCCCTCCCAATATCACTATAACCCAATCAGTTGTTTACAAATTATTACAAACCATGATAGCTGAATTACATAATGAAAAATAAAATAAGAAGCTACTCTATAGGGAGCCTTCAACCAGGCCCAATCTTCCAACCTCACTTCTTTCGAGTTTCACAGCCTTGACCATGGTTTAGGTGCAGCAAAGCTCCCTAAGGGCCCAATGGGGGTCCTTGGCCAATACCAGCACCCAAACATTACAAAAATATTTGAACAAATGCAGTGTGGAATTACCAGCCTTGTGCATCAAAGTTCAATGGGCACTCAAAGGTACCCAAGGCAATGCTTACACGAAAGGGGGTAGAACCTAAACTCTATGAGTAGTGAGAGTGTGATAGAATTTTCTTTAAAGAAATTGAGTTGAAAGACAGTTTTTTTAAAAAAAAATGATCCATCTAGAAACAGTTTTGAAAGAAAAACAATGGGACAGTTTTGACAAAACTCAGAACCAAAATACCTCATATAATCTCGGGCAGTAAACACAAACAGGGAAAAGGGAAGTGGGGGCAAGTAGTTCACATGTAATAACACAATTGCACCTAGATACCAAAGGAAAGCACTTTAAAACTTAGACAGTCAACAGGTTTCAACCAAAAGGGCTCATGATCACATGCTGAGAATGTACTGGGGCTAGGGGGTAGGAGAGAACATGCATTAAGCAAACCAGTAGGCATGCCGGATTAATAGAAGGATAATCACACAAGGGCATGCTAGTTGCAATAAGGACAGCAGAACCACAAGTAAAAGCATAGAAGAAACAAAATAAAGTGCAGCATGTATAAAAGCATATTGTTTTGGATGCTACAAATCAAATATAGGGCATACCAGTCAAGGATGAGATAGTGTAGAGCAGTAGTGTGCAGGGAAGTAAGCAGTAGTATGCAGACCAAACAATCAACAATGTATAGAGCAGTAGAATAATGGAGCAGCCCCCAAAGATCAATCAGTCTTGGCTTTCAGCCGACTGAGTAATCAGTAATCAACAGGAAAGCGGGAGAGGATGTGTAGAAAACAAGAGAGAACACTGAGTATGCTTATGTGTGTAAGAGAGAGTTCAGAGCAATGAGCTTTGTTCGTGTTCGTGTGTGTGATGTGCAATGTATCAGTGTGTAATGCAAAAGAGAATGGGGGTACTTATAGCTCTCAAATTAAGTGAAAATAAGGTAATACGTATAGACTGATCATAGTTATGGAAGTAATACCAATTAGAATCAATTAAAAACTCGGACTCCCTTCAATTAAGGAGTCATAGTTCAAACGGGTACAAATTGTATCAAATAAGGAAAATTATTATTTGCAAGACTGGTATTTCCATAATAGGAGTAGTAAAAGTATACAGAATATTTCAAGTAAGGAAAGTATAAGGACAGCATATTGTGCACACAAATTAGTTCAAAGAATCACGGATGAAATTGAAAATCACAAGGAATCAGTACTAAGTAAGGAGAGCATTTCACAAATAAGGAAGTGATTCAAAAATCAGTGTAAAACTTCTAAGGAAAACATATACAAGTCAGGGATTCGAAGAGATGCACAAAGTTAGCAGGATATTTGGTAAACGATGAAGAATTAGACCTATAAAACACAATAGGCATGAAAATCAGAGAACCCTAAGCAAGAAATCACAGAATCAACAGAGGGCTGGAACCCTAATAGCAAAATTAAAGCATGTAACTCGGAGAGTAACCGGAAGATCACACCAAAAAGCACATAACACAAACATAAACACATAATACTCAAGAAAAATCAGAAGATATAGTGATTTCGAAAGGGTTCAGAAAACCCTAGTTTTAAAAGAAGAACAAAACGTTGGAAACATGAACAATCAAACAAATCGAGTAGAGAGTAGTGTAAAACACAAAAGAGTAAGTTAAAAATCGTTTAAAAAGACAAGGTTTTTAAGAAAATGAGGGTTTCGTAATAAACCAGTGAGAGGTAAGGAACCTGGCTGTGAAACTCGTTAATAATGATGCTCGCAGTACCATCGAACCATAAACCATCGGAGAAAGGTCGGAGACAAACTAGGCAGAGCTTCTGATGACCATTTTGCAAGGTGGATGCTTCTAGAGTCTCGAAAATGGAGGGAATCAACAAGACAAGGTTTCACGGTGGCTGGTGGTCGAGAGAAGTGAGGCTGGAGGTGGCCGGAGAGGCGGTGGATTCATCGAAGACGAGAGAGAGAACTAGAAGGTTCTAGAGATAAGGGAGAGCAAGAGTCAGTGTAGAGAGAGAGAGAGAGAGACCGTCTCTAAAATGAGGGGTTTGGGGGGGGGGGGTTGTTAGATTTAATTTTGGAAATAAAACCTGGGTCGTTGATCTCACTTGACCAACGGCTCAGATTAGATTAAAGCTGGACCGGGTCATTAAATAGGGTATGGGTCGGGTGTTTTGAGGACTGGGTCAGGGGTTTTAGGGTTGAAATTGGGGGTTCAATTTGTGGTTAAAATTGGAATGTAAAGGGGTTATAATTGAAATGAACGAGGCTAAATGTTAAACAACCATTTCTTCCCTTTTTATTTTAATAAAAATAGTTAAAATAGTTTTAAAAACCAATTAAAAGCACTAAATTGATTAATAACAATGCTAATTAAAAAATACCGGGAGCGATTTTGTAATTATAAAATACTATTAATCGGAAAATAGGCTATAATTGCAATTATAGCAATTTAGCTTTAAAAATACCAAATAAATTATATAAAATATGGAAAAAATCACCTTAATTATATCTGGGTGTAAATATGAGAATAAGATAAATTATTCACCAAAACTGATAGTTTGGAAATAATTATTGAATTTTGTACTATTAAAATAGACAAGAAAGTGATTTTAAAAAATCTTTAAAATAAGGAAAAATTCCAAAACTCTTGTGTATGCTTATATATGCATGTACATACTATTTTGAGAATATTTTGAGTATATATATATAAAAAAACATAGGGAAAAATTGGGTATCAACAACTGCCCCCCTTTACCCCGGAAGGGTGAAAGAGTTGTCGGGTAAAGATATGATGACCAATTTTGACCGAGGGAAACGACTTGCAAAGGTTTTGACCGAACTCTTCTTTCTGAGCTGCCTACATATCCCTGGTTTTACAGGAATCAGGTCATAATGTAGTTGGGGATACACCGACGGAGTATGCCGATGGAGGTTTTTAAAGAGACGGACGCAATATTTAGGTTGGGAAGGGTGGTCAGGGACTGATGGGTTGCGAGAACCGGAGCGAGATCGCTCCTGCTGTAATGGCCGTTGCCTGCTGATGTACCTGCAATTGAGTAATACAAGCATATCGTGCAGAATTTAAACGTGATGCAAGTTCCCGTTGGACCACGAATGCTGTCTTTGGACGGTTAGGATGACGTCCTCAGACCATGACGTCCTGGGCCATGAAGCGCATGATAAAGAATTCGCATGCTATGAAATGATGTTCTCGGGCTATGATAATGGTGCCTCAGAACCATGATGTCTTTGAATAATGATGTGCAGAATATAAAGCGGGGTCCTCGGGCCATGGCATGGCGTTCTCAGGCTATGAAGATGGTGCCTCCGAACAATGACGCCCTTGGATGGTTTGGCGGTATTTCAACCCATGAAATGCAAGATTTGGCGGTATTTCAGCCGATGAAATGCAAGATTTGGCAGTATTTCAGCCGATGAAATGCAAGATTTGGCGGTATTTCAGCCGATATGAAGGATAAATCTAAATGGCGATATTTCAGCAGACAGAAATTTAAATAAAGCTGGCGATGTTTCAGCCGATGTAGAAAATGTAAATGGCGATATTTCAGCCAACAAAAAGCATATGTATAGATGGTGATGGGGGTTAAATATGAACTGGCGATCTTTCAGCCGATACCGAGAAATAAATAAAGTTGGCGATATTTCAGCCGACAAAGAAGGATAAATATAAATGGCGATATTTCAGCCGACAGGAATTTAAATCAAAACTGGCGATTCTTCAGCCGATACGAGGGATTTAAACAAAAGTTGGCGATGTTTCATCCATGCAAGATTTAAATAAAGCTGGCGGTATTTCAGCCGATGTAAATGAGAGGTGGCGATATTTAAGCCATGCAGGATGGAGACAGTGCTTAGTCTCGGAAGGCAGAAAAGTAGCCTTATGCAATGCAAGGAAATGCAGGATGGAGACACTGGTTAGTCTCGGAAGGCAGAAAGGTAGCCTTATGCAATGCAAGGAAATGCAAGATAGAGATAGTGCTTAGTCTCGGAAGGCAAAAAGGTAGCCTTATGCAATGCAAGGAAATGCAGGATGGAGTTAGTGCTTAGTCTCGGAAGGCAGAAAAGGTAGCCTTATGCAATGCAAGGAAATGCAGGATGGAGACAGTGCTTAGTCTCGGAAGGCAGAAAGGTAGCCTTATGCAATGCAAGGAAATGCAGGATAGAGGTAGTGCTTAACCTCGGAAGGCGGAAAGGTAGCCTTATGTAATGCAAGGAAATGCAGGATGGAGGTAGTGCTTAACCTCGGAAGGCAGAGAGGTAGCCTTATGCAATGCAATGAATAAAGGCGAAGAGTAACGAAATCTCTTAGCTGAGAGGTGATAGCTGACAGTTAGTTGTCCTTGTGGTTGCTGGGGATGTCATGCGCGGATAGCACTTGCAAGTGAGCGATGATCCTGAGAGTCGTATTCCTGCAAAATATGTAACCGGATATGATGGTTCTATGTTTTGGGGTGCTTGCATTCAAAGAAAGATTGTGAGTTTTGTCAAGGCGGAAGGTTACTTCGTCTTCCCGTGGACTTCGCTCGTCCTGCTCGGCTCTTGTTTTCATTGGGGTAGCATTGCTAAACAAAGCAATTTTGATAGTAGCCATGCATGATTTAGTAAAAAATATAATGCAAATACATAATTTAAAATGATTTTCTTTTAGATGAACCGACGACTACGACGGGGTTCAAGACATTGCAACCTCCTTTGCTCCGGAATTTTGAGGGTCCTCCTCAAAATTCTGCCCCAGTTTCCAATAGCAGGGGGAAATGAAAATTTTATTGAATTGTGACCGAACCCATAAGGCTGCCTACGTATCCCCTCTTAAACAGGAATCAAGTCAGACGTAGTTCAAATTACATCAGAAAAGAATCATAATGGTTACACATAGTATTGTTTCACTGCATCTGAATTGATCGGCTTTGGCCAAACTTCTCCGTCCATTTCTGCGTGTATGAGGGCTCCTCCTGTTAGAACCCGACGAACCATGTACAGACCTTGCCAGTTGGGAGAGAATTTCCCTTTGCCTTCATCTTGATGTGGGAATATTTTCTTCAACACCAATTATCCCGGTGTAAACCGTCTTGGCTTGACTCTTTTGTTGAAGGCTCTGGACATTCCGTTCTGATACAATTGACCATGCCAAACTGCATTCATCCTCTTCCCATCTATAAGAGCTAACTGCTCGTAGCGACTTTTTACCCATTCTGCATCGTCAAGTTCTGCTTCTTGTATGATTCTTAGGGAGCGAATTTCTACCTCGGCGGGAATGACTGCCTCTGTATCATAAACTAGCATATAGGGAGTTGCCCCGGTTGATGTGCGAACTGTGGTACGGTATCCCAATAAGGCAAATGATAACTTCTCATGCCACTGCTTATGCTTTTCTATCATTTTCCTTAGTATCTTCTTGATGTTCTTGTTGGCTGCTTCTACAGCTCCATTCATCTGGGGTCTGTAGGCTGTAGAATTCTTGTGCTTGATCCTGAACGTCTCACACATTGCTTTCATCAAATCACTGTTGAGATTGATTGTGTACTCTTCCTTTTCTGATGGTGACAGGTGAACACTGATGCGCGTTTCCTTGACATTCTCTGTATCCCCCAAGTCGACAACCTCAGTTTCGTCCAAGTTAGATTTAGTCCTATTCTCAAAGTCCTCAACCCCTTTAACGACCTCTTCTGGTATTTCATCCTCTTCTGAGTCTATATCTGTTTGTTGCGTTATCTCGTCGCATGTCACATTCGTCGGTTCATCGAGATAAGTAATAGTAATGCTGTGCAAATAAAGTAAATGATAGTGAAAATAATAAGAGCGAGATTTATAAGAAACTGAAATACTTTGATAAATTCTAAACTCGTTTTGAACATCGGAGCTCTTTTCGAAATTTAAATATAATATGAAAAGGAAATCAACTAGCGAAAAAGTAAAAGATAATGCATAGTGCTTTTGTTCAACCTTGCTACCCCGAAGCTTTCCGGGCCTTGGTGGTTCTGACGGCCCAATTATAGAGATGAGCCCCTCTGCTTAAGATGATCATGCCAGAGTGCACGAACTAACCTTTTGGGGAGGGGAATAAAAATAAAATTAAAAACAAAAAGGTAATAAGTTAGTACGGATCCTGAGAAAAATGTTGCAATATTTAAACACATAGTGCAAAAATATAAATCATGTCCTAAATTGGGTGCCTCGTTGTGCCTGAGGTAGGCCTAGCGACAAGTTGATTTGGAGAACTTATAATGCTAAATGCCTCATTTTATTGATAAAAATAAGACGAATCCCAAAACGACACTAAAATTGTATAAAGTAAAGTGTCACTAATGGCCATTGGCCTTATTACATTTAAAAGCAAAAGAAAAGACTTCTAACTACTTGGTCCCAGAAGGACCTTCCGCGGGTTGAATGCTCTCGTTGATAAAATCCTCCAGCTCGTGTAGGTTCACCAGTAAAAATGCCTTTGCCAGGCGTTCTCCTTCGTTTTCCTTAGCGTTCTGGCAATCAGTGACTCCTTTCCTCACCTTTCCCTCCAACTCCAGCAGACTGTATTCCAAATATTCCAGCTTCTCACTAGCCTTGGTGACCCTCTCTTTCCATTCATTGATTTGGCCACTTGATGGGAGATTCCTCCACCAGGTCAGCATGAGTGAGGGTATACTGACCATACCGAAGTCGGGGACTTTGTTCTCCATTTTCTGCAAAACAAAAGGGTTAAGACCATACCCCCCACCGGACTCGACTATTTAAACCAATAATTAGCATAAAAGCATTTAGTTCACCAAATAAATGCACAGAATATGGTGGTGTCCGTTTGGGTTTCAAGGAAACCCAATGGACTATGGACAAGGCTATCTTAAAGAGTCATTATGTGGACAGCATAACTGACTCGACTAGGTTTGACAGTGATGCATGCACAATTTTAACAGAATAAGGTTTCTACGGGGTATTAGACCGGTACCCTTGAGCGGACAACTCAAGAGGGAAAGGCACGGAACCGTCGACTGCACCGCTGATCGACTGGTTTTACCGCAAATATGCCTTTGCCAAATTTAGGGGGTAATAATATTGGAAGAGCGCAACCACTCATTAAGCTTTGCTATGGTATTTGTTTGGCACGAGTGGAATATGATGTTGAAGATGCAATTACAGGAATGAAACAAATTGTCACGTATTTTCACGTTCATAATGATTACAATAATTGCTCAGAAATTACAACGGTATTGAAGGAAAGCAGTAAATGAAAGCGTTAAAGAAAAAAAAAAAGACAAGTCAGTTTCAAATAAAGGCCTTAAAAAAAATAGTAAAGAAAATAGTAAAGTCACATACAACATGAAGTGGTAAAAGCCTAAAGAGTCCCCAGCAGAGTCGTCATGCTGTCGACGCTCCCTTTTTCTAAAACGAAATCGGATTTACGACATTTGGGAAGACAACTCTATTCCTGTTTGGGAATTGGGTTTTTGGATTTGAAGAGTCGCCACCTAATGATTAAGTGCATTAGGACACTAAGGGTTTTGAATTTGAAAATCAGAGTTCGGGTAAGGGCTAGAAATTATCTCGAGGGGAAGGTGTTAGGCACCCCTCAAGATCCACTAGTGTGGTTCCCGGCCATTCTATGTTGTGACTTTACAAATAATCAATCAAGGCTCAAATAAGGACTTGCAACTAAATTGAAACTTGTGAAAGTAAGTAGAAAGAGAGCAGAGATTTGAAAGGTCTAAACAATTCTAAAGAGAGCAAACAAAGACAAACAAAGGAAAAGGGATCCTAGGTTTATGATTAATATGGATCACTTCAATGCAATACCCAGCAATCACTCCTCAAAGAGGGGTCGCACGTGATATTAGCGCATCGGTCATCATCTCCATGTCTACCCTCCCCACCCAGTAAAGGTTACTTAAACGTGTGGATTGGTCACGAATGCTTATTGGGTGCTATTACCCGTCCCGTCCTATACGTCCTAGAGGGTATTTAGGACCACTATTCCTACAAGGTAAGGTCTAGGCTGAACCCTTACTTTAAAGGACAAAATGCTAGGCGACATACATAACAAGTAGGACTACACATAAAGGAACCATACAAAGGCAAATAAGAGGCTCACAGATCCCTCACAAGTAAACATGTAATTAGCACGTCTCAAACACATTTAAGGTCTTAAAAGAACGCGAGTTTAAAGATCAGTTTTAGCAGAAGGTTTAATTACAACTGAGTGATCCGAAGAGCGTTTGACATGCAGAAACACAACTAAGAAAACAGTTGAGTAAGTAAAGGTGAGGGAACTATTAAAACATCGTTTGGAAAAAGAAAAAGTAGAGATTTGAAAATACAATAGTTTAAGTAAACAAGTATCAAAATAACGTGATCCTGGGCGGAAAGGTACCAGTAATTTAAAAGCTTAATAGAGCACGAATCAGGAAATTAGTGAGAGCCTATAAATACGAAACAGGTTTCCAGATAAAGGGATTTTCAGTAAAAGAGTGGACTTCCGGGGAGACGGATAAAAAGAGTTGGGAAAGATAAAAGGTTGAGTAGTTTGAAACTAGTAAAACAAAATCAATCATCTTTATTATTATTGGGCCTAAAGCTTGCCTAGGCGATGTATGTATTGCCTTCTTGTCTTAAAAAAAGGTGGTGAACATGCATATTGATTCAAGTTTTAAAGAGAAGACGCAGTCAAACAAACTTGTGTTGTTAAATTAAACAGCTAGTGAGGCGTTCAGCAATTGCAACCCTAAATAACATGATATCTAATGCACATAATTGTCACGACCCAATTCCCAACCCGGTCGTGATGGCGCCTCTCGTGAAGACAAGGACAGCTAACAGAACAACAACGCCTCTTTCAAAATTTTTTAAACATAAATGATTAGATAAATACAACTTAATGACAATAACAATCGATATATATACGACCCAACACAGCCCGACCGGGGTGTCACAAGTCACGAGCATCTAAGGAAGTCTGGACACGACCACAGGGTCAATAATATACAGAATAAAGTTTAGAATCAAAAGACGAAGTCCGGTGCCGTGAACGCCGGCGGTCACCTTGCTCAGCTACGATAGCAAATCCTCAACCAGCTCAAACCCGCTACCGGGTAACCAATACCTGCATCTGCACGCGAGGTGCAGGGAGTAAAGTGAGTACTCCAACTCAGTGAGTAATAAAGGTAAATAATAACTGAGCAGCAAGAAATCACGAAAGGCACTCCATCATCCTATATAGAACAGTGCTACACTTTGAGAAAACAGTAAAACCGTGAAATCCTTTAGAAAATCTATTTGGGCTCAGTTAAAACCTCTTTTGAAAATGTCTTTTTCAACAGTTAAGCAAATGAATGCGAAACAGATAGTGCAAGTCAGCACATAAGTTAGCCCCTCGGGCACAGCACTCCATCAACAAATAACACCAGGGTATCAGGTAAGCAGTGCAAAAAGTAGCATAGAAGCCAATGAAATGCGAGTGCTGAATGTCATGACACGTAATACAAACAGGAACCAATGCATGAGTGCAATGCAATGCATATGACCGCTGCGGCGTGCAGCCCGAGCCATCCATATTTAACATCGACGGCGCTCACTGGGGGTGTGTACAGACTCCAGAGGGGCTCCTACAGCCCAAGCGCAATATCAAGCCATCTTGTAGCATCAACCAAACCTCGGCCTCAAAATCAATTTAACACCGCTGGCGTGCAGCCCGAGCCATCCATAGGCCAGAAATGCACATGTAACACTGCTCCGGCGCGCAGCCCGATCCATGCTCAATCAAGAAATGCACATAAGCCACTTGGGCAATACAACATGGTAGTTCTCAGCTCAAAACGTCAAAAAAATATTGTTTCAGTTTCAAATCTTAGAAAAACGGCTGAGTTTGCAAAAGAGTATTAAAACCTTGGACTGAGATCAAATAATATGCAAAGTAATGCGACAACAGTGATATCAATCCCTGAAGGATTCACATAGTTGGCGCGAAGCCCAAACATGGCAATCAACCCAAATTATGATGATAACAAGTAGTTTCAGTCAAATATGTAGTAATTTCATCAATCGGGACGGACCAAGTCACAATCCCCAACGATGCTCTACCCCACGCTCGCTATCCGGCGTGCAAGTCACCTCAATACAGCACTATGATGTGCAAATCCGGGGTTTCAAACCCTCAGGATATCATTTACAATCATTACTCACCTTGAACCGGTGAAATCTCTAGCTCGCGACGCCTTTGCCCCTCAAATCGGCCTCCACGCGCGTCGAATCTAACCAAAATCAGAGCGAATACATCACAATATGCTAAGGGAACAATACCCAATCGAAAACAATCGAAAAATAGCAAAGATCTCGAAACTAGCAAAACCCGAGGCCCGGGCCCACTTCTCGAAAAATTACAAAATTCACATTATCGGATTCCTTATCTTGCCACGAGTCTAACCATACAAAAATTATCCAATTCCCATAACATTTCGACCCTCAAATCCATGATTCTATCTAAGAGGGTTTTCTATACTTTCCAACAAAATTCGCGGATTAAACACCAAAACTAGTGATAGATTCAAGTTATACAACCAAAATTGAGTTAAGAATACTTACCCCGTTGTTCTCTCCAAAAAACTCCCGAAAAATTGCCTTATCCGAGCTCCAAATCGTCAAAAATGGCAAATGGGACGAAGTTTGGACTTTATTCTGCTGCCCAGGAATTTGTTCTGCGCGTTCGCGGTCCTCCTCTCGCGTTCGGGAAGAACAAAGTTCCAAAAATTCATTTTCCAAACTCTGCTCGGATAGCCTCTAGTGTAATGGTCATAACTTTTTACACACAACTCCAAATGACTATAATAATATGTTTCTGGAAACTAGATTCAAAGATCTACAACTTGCGATTTTGAATCATCTCCAAATTCATTGTAAATTGAGAGATACGAGCCTCCAAAGAAGGACCTGCGCAACAGAATTGCCTCTTCTTCGCGAACGCGAGGCTCTCTTCGCGAACGCGAAGAACAAAACCCCAGAAGCCAAATCCTTCTTCGCGAACGCGAAGAACAATACCAGATACCAGCTTCAGCCATTGCAAAACAGCCCGAAATGATCCGAAACCACCCGGAAACACCCCCGAGGCCCTCGGGACCTCAACCAAACACGCCAACATATCTCATAACATTATTTAAACTTGTTCCAACCTTCGGAATGCTCAAAACAACATTAAAACACCAAATTTGCATCGGATTCAAGCCTAACAATTTCAAGAACTTCCAAATTCTATTTTTTATCAAAAACCCAACCAAACCACGTCCGAATGACATGAAATTTTGCAGACCAGTCCAAAATGACATGACGAAACTACAGCAACTCTCGAAATTCCATTCCGACCCTCGGATCAAAATCTCACCTATCAACCGGAATTCGCCAAAACACTAACTTCTCCAATTCAAGCCTAATTCTACACCGGACCTCCAAAATCAATTCCGATCACACTCCTAAGTCACAAATCACCTCCCGAAGCTAACCGAATCACTGGAAATCACCACCGAGCCCTCTAACTCATAAGTCGACGTCCGGTTGACTTTTTTCAACTCAAGCCTTCCTTAAAGAGACTAAGTGTCTCATTTCTTATCAAAACCAATCCAAATCAACTCTAACACACCAAATACCGGTAATGAAACATGAAGAAGCGTAAAATGGGGGAAATGGAGCGATAACTCATGAGACGACGGGTCGGGTCGTCACATCCTCCCCAACTTAAACCAACGCTCGTCCTCGAGCGTACCCAGAGTTGTACTAGAAGCCGACCAATAGCTGAATGACCTTACCAGGCATATACCCGGGGTGATCCCACGTCACCCTATCTCGCATAGGCCCGATAACACGACATAGTTGAAATCACACAATCCATCTAGACCATAAACCGTAGAACCGCATTGCACTTTCCGAAATCATACACAAGATCAGAACCTCACCTCTATACGCAGAATAAGCCCGAACCAGCTATAATGGCCCATACCTGCAACCTCAGGTGCAATCACATAATATACTACATAACCCAAATACTCGAAACGATAACTTCTATCCATAGCAGTTGCCCACAACACCAGAATACCGGTAGGAAACTTCTTATTAGCTAAAGTCTTATTCCAACACTTTCATATGCTGCCAACGATAAATGAAACACGCAATAAACCGTAACCATTTTCTCAGATCAACCATTCATGAAATCCCTTCCCTTTGACTATTACCACAGCAGATTTCCAAGCCGAACCTCGATATTATCCTTCTAACAAACTGAAATCAAATCTGTTCGTATTCATTAATGACTCCACGATCACCTCGAATCCAACACACCACTCTAGTGATATGACACCTCAACACAGGCCTAAACCACAACTTGCATAATACCCGCACCAATTAGGAACGGTCTGAACATACACAAATCATGACAAATGACTCAACGAAAAAGTTGTACCTCAAAGCTCATCAGTATCATTACAACACAAGGCTGAGACCCCGTCTCACATCATAGAAATAGAACAGCTGAATCTACCTCGAAAGGTCATAACTCCACGTGGCCTCGCCACAATGCGCGATCCTATCCAAACACTGTTACACATGAAACACCTCAAGTCGCTATGCTCAAAACTGACAGCTACGCACAATTTGATGCCTGAAACCAAAGCAATTCATTACACCCACGGTGAAACAAATAACATACGACACGCAACCCGATAGGTCATAACCGATACTCCATTTATCGATCAACACCCAATTACTCTTCCCGCTCGACTTCCTCTATGAATCCCCAATAGAACCGCACCACATGTGCCCATATCCAACAAATCATAACGTCTCATAGCACAGAAAAGCAACTCATAGATCTCCCAGATCACTAGCAAGTTCAATAACGATCGAATTAACCTACACCTCAACAATACAATTCGGGGCCAACCGAGCCAACTCAAGCTAAACACGTATCCAATCAGCTTACCAACGACCTCATTACCAAGAAGCCTGAAGCTGCTCCTTCCACTACTACAACTCCTGCCGGAGCCGTACGATACAGTGCCCGGCACCAAATCAATATCGAAATCTACAACCTCGCCCGGCGACATGCCCGGCCACAAGAACGCATCCGAAAAGAGTCCCTTAATACTGGAACTGAATCAATGGTAGAAACCTCTGCATTGACATTCGCCACGAAGGCCCAATTAAGAAAAGTAATCCTTCCCAGCCGTCCGCTGGTCTTCGGAATACAAACCACTCTGCTAGAATATAATCTGATGCACCTCGCCACGCAACATGTGGCATTTTCTGACATAGCCCATAGCACAATAGTCTAGAATAACCCAACACTGAGACAACCAGTCTACACCCCAATATCATATCCAAAATCTAGTATACCAAGCAAAGAAAGATCCACTCAAGCCTCCAAATCCCAATAGCCGCTAACAGTACTAATACACACGATCCACAACCACTACATAGCCAGAACATGAGAACTCCCAGTCTCCAACTCCATATAGCACACAAATCACTGTACCTGATCCCAAATTCCGCCGTATGAATACATATTACATCTCAAGCCCAATCATTCCACGAAAGATATTCTTAAAATTCCCCTGTGCCATCAAACAACTCAGACATCAGCAGTCGATCTAACAAGAAAACGCCGCAATACTACCGAAGTATCATCAGTTAAGTCACATTACCCCTTTCCAAGACAAATACTCTCGTCAAATCACTTCCAATTAGCAGTATCATTTCCTTCGTTATTTGAGGCTACTCTTTACTTAAGAGTTTTATGAACTTCTTTTCAGAACTGAACTGTAACTCACCTAGCCAACAACTTCCACTAATCCCATTTGGAAGAAAATCATGACGCTTTCCATGCTTCGCATGCCCATAGAAGATATATACATCTCCAAACGACGGTGAAACCTAACAAGAATTCTTCCCCAATTCCATTTGCACAAGCTAAACTGTCATGACTGAATCCTTCTAACTAGACCAGACTAGACAAGCTGTCAGCACTCAAGAGCATTGCTGCACAATACCTGTAAGGGCTTATTACCTCGAACACATACAAAGAAATTAATGATATCCTTACCATACCGATTCGGTCCACTATCAAGTTATTCCATCTATCTGATTTCCTTTGTGATTCATCATCCACTTGACATTCCTTCTTGCTGTAGCAGCACAATGCCTCAACCCAGGCTTACCACACGAGACCCAAGCACGAGGCCACTAAATACTCGCTCAAATGTTCCCAGAAACACCACATCCCCAAAATAATCTACTATGAAGAACTTCCTGCGAATCTAAATCCGTTACCTTTATTCTCCTGATATTGATGCACAGAATCCCATAATTAACATAAAAATACCACAAGTCTTGACATTTTCCAATAAAAACACAGTCTCTAACAATATACACAACCTTAAGACACCTGGTTGTCACATGTAGAATCTTGAACACATTAGAACCATTCTCGAAAGTCATTCACTCTTATTCAAACTGCAAATTACCTGACCCAACGAACAGAGTGACTCGTGCCTTATTGGCACTCCGATAATGCAAAATGAGATCCTTATCCCAATACAAACAAACATCTTCTTGCTCCTTGCACCGAGCATTTTTACCAACAACCGCTTAAGACATCCTTTGATTGTTACACATCTACGAGGCACCATATAACCTTTGTCAAAATTTTGCTTCGCTCGTGCCATCCTTGGCTCAATTTCCGCAACCAGAACTGATCCGCCAGCATACCTCAAAACAGAACCAACATAGCACATAATTGTGCAATCAGCTAATCAACAACAACCTCCCCAACTTGGCTCGAAGCCATATATCAGGACACACTCGATAACCCATAATACTTTTACTCTAATGATGTCACCATATCATAGTGAGATTAAAATCAAATCATCTACCAGTTCGTGAAAATACAGATCATCTAGTACTGCAATCCTTTGCAAACCTCGCATTCGTTCCCACCTCAGTTGAGTCCACTCTCTTAAGTGACCCGAATTCTCAAATTTCAACACGTACCCTTCAATTACACATGAGATCTTCTAACATACGCATAAGGATCATACCAGTTAAGAACACTCCGCAGGGGATAACCCATCTGCTTCGCCTCAATTTAGTACTTCAGCATACCTTCCACCATCATATACGTTTCACAGTCAACTTAGTCTTCCTGAGTCTGAACTCATACCGCCACATGTATTGCACTTTACTTTCCAACTAGGAGACACGAAAATATTCTTCACGTGCCCATATTCGGGCTACACATCAAATCACAATAGGAAACGAATCACTTAACAGTTCATCTATTATCCAGCAGGCTTCTTCGTCACTACCAAGTCATCTAAATACATCTCGCAGTATTAACATACTCATAGGACTTGTTGGTATGTTTGAACGGGGTCCCCGGGTGTATATCAGATTGAGTTCGGGCCATTTGTTCTTGTATTGAGATTGCTGGTTTTCTGTGTTTCTGGCTTCTTTCATCGCGTTCGTGAAGGATATGCTGCAATCGCATAGAGTCCTTAGTGACTAATGTATTTTACTCTTCATGTTCGCAAAGATTGGGATGCAATCGTGATTGCTGGGGAGCTTGTGCATCGCGAAAGCTTGCATGGGCTGCGTTTGCGTATAAGGAAGGAGAGGTTGTGGGGAGGCACGCGTTCGCAAGGCCTGGAGACCACTAGTCATCGTGTTCGCGCTTAAGTTTCGCGATCG
>NW_017670378.1:363311-403963 GCF_001879085.1 Nicotiana attenuata | reverse complement strand
GAAGTTTTTCCTAAAGGTTCAGCAGCCTCTCGAGGATAAATACAGACGTCTCCGTACCGATCCGCGAGACTCTACTAAACCTGCTCATGACTCGTGAGACCTAGTAACCTAGGCTCTGATACCAACTTGTCACAACCCAATTCCCAACCCGGTCGTGATGGCGCCTCTCGTGAAGACAAGGCCAGCCAACAGAACAACAACGCTTCTTTCAAAAAATTTTAAACATAAATGATTAGATAAATACAACTTAATGACAATAACAATCGATATATATACGACCCAACACAGCCCGACCGGGGTGTCACAAGTCACGAGCATCTAAGGAAGACTGGACACGACCACAGGGTCAATAATATACAGAATAAAGTTTAGAATCAAAAGACGAAGTCCGGTGCCGCGAACGCCGGCGGTCACCTTGCTCAGCTACGATAGCAAATCCTCAACCAGCTCAAACCCGCTACCGGGTAACCAATACCTGCATCTGCATGCGAGGTGCAGGGAGTAAAGTGAGTACTCCAACTCAATGAGTAATAAAGGTAAATAATAACTGAGCTGCAAGAAATCACGAAAGGCACTCCATCATGCTATATAGAACAGTGCTACCTTTTGAGAAAACAGTAAAACCGTGAAATCCTTTAGAAAATCTATCTGGGCTCAGTTAAAACCTCTTTTTAAAATGTCTTTTTCAACAGTTAAGCAAATGAATGCGAAACAGATAGTGCAAGTCAGCACATAAGTCAGCCCCTCGGGCACAGCACTCCATCAACAAATAACACCAGGGTATCAGGTAAGCAGTGCAAGAAGTAGCATAGAAGCCAATGAAATGCAAGTGCTGAATGTCATGACACGTAATACAAACAGGAACCAATGCATGAGTGCAATGCAACGCATATGACCGCTGCGGCGTGCAGCCCGAGCCATCCATATTTAACGTCGACGGCGCTCACTGGGGGTGTGTACAGACTCCGGAGGGGCTCCTACAGCCCAAGCGCAATATCAAGCCATCTCGTGGCATCAACCAGGCCCTCGGCCTCAAAATCAATGTAACACCGCTGCGGCGTGCAGCCCGAGCCATCCATAGTCCAGAAATGCACATGTAACACTGCTGCGGCGCGCAGCCCGATCCATGCTCAGTCCAGAAATGCACATAAGCCACTTGGGCAATACAACATGGTAGTTCTCAGCTCAAAACGTCAATAAAATATTGTTTCAGTTTTCAAATCTTAGAAAAACGGCTGAGTTTGCAAAAGAGTATTAAAACCTTGGACCGAGATCAAATAATATGCAAAGTAATGCGAAAACAGTGATATCAATCCCTGAAGGATTCACATAGTTGGCACGAAGCCCAAACATGGCAATCAGCCCAAATTATGATGATAACAAGTAGTTTCAGTCAAATACGTAGTAATTTCATCAATCGGGACGGACCAAGTCACAATCCCCAACGGTGCTCTACCCCACGCTCGCTATCCGGCGTGCAAGTCACCTCAATACAGCACTATGATGTGCAAATCCGGGGTTTCAAACCCTCAGGATATCATTTACAATCATTACTCACCTCGAACCGGTGAAATCTCTAGCTCGCGACGCCTTTGCCCCTCAAATCGGCCTCCACGCGCGTCGAATCTATCCAAAATCAGAGCGAATACATCACAATATGCTAAGGGAACAATACCCAATCGAAAACAATCGAAAAATAGCAAAAATCTCGAAACTAGCAAAACCCGAGCCCCGGGCCCACTTCTCGAAAAATTACAAAATTCACATCATCGGATTCCTTATCTCGCCACGAGTCTAACCATACAAAAATTATCCAATTCCCATAACATTTCGACCCTCAAATCCATGATTCTATCCAAGAGGGTTTTCTATACTTTCCAACAAAATTCGCGGATTAAACACCAAAACTAGTGATAGATTCAAGTTATACAACCAAAATTGAGTTAAGAATACTTACCCCGTTGTTCTCTCCAAAAATCTCCCGAAAAATCGCCTTATCCGAGCTCCAAATCGTCAAAAATGGCAAATGGGACGAAGTGTGGACTTTATTCTGCTGCCCAGGAATTTGTTCTTCGCGTTCGCGGTGCTCCTCTCACGTTCGCGAAGAACAAAGTTCCAAAAATTCATTTTCCAAACTCTGCTCGGACAGCCTCTAGTGTAATGGTCATAACTTTTTACACACAACTCCAAATGACTTTTATAATATGTTTCTGGAAACTATATTCAAAGAGCTACAACTTTCTTTTTTGAATCATCTCCAAATTCATTGGAAATTGAGAGATACGAGCCTCCAAAGTAAGACCTGCGCAACAGAATTGCCTCTTCTTCGCGAACGCGAGGCTCTCTTCGCGAACGCGAAGAACAAAACCCCAGAAGCCAAATCCTTCTTCGCGAATGCAAGGGGACCCCCGCGAACGCGAAGAACAATACCAAATACCAGCTTCAGCCATTGCAAAACAGCCCGAAATGATCCGAAACCACCCCGAAACACACCCGAGGCCCTCGGGACCTCAACCAAACACGCCAACATATCCCATAACATTATTCAAACTTGTTCCAACCTTCGGAATGCTCAAAACAACATTAAAACACCAAATTTGCATCGGATTCAAGCCTAACAATTTCAAGAACTTCCAAATTCCATTTTTGATCAAAAACCCTACCAAACCACGTCCGAATGACATGAAATTTTGCAGACAAGTCCAAAATGACATAACGAAGCTACAGCAACTCTCGGAATTCCATTCCGACCCTCGGATCAAAATCTCACCTATCAACCGGAATTCGCCAAAATACTAACTTCGCCAATTCAAGCGTAATTCTACACCGGACCTCCAAAATTAAATCCGATCACACTCCTAAGTCACAAATCACCTCCCGAAGCTAACCGAATCATCGGAAATCACCTCCGAGCCCTCTAACACATAAGTCAACGTCCGGTTGACTTTTTCCAACTTAAGCCTTCCTTAAAGAGACTAAGTGTCTCATTTCTTATCAAAACCAATCCAAATCAACTCTAACACACCAAATACCGATAACAAAACATGAAGAAGCATAAAATGGGGGAAACAGAGCGGCAACTCATGAGACGGCGGGTCGGGTCGTCACAATAAAGCTCCTAAAGCATGGTCTCTAAATGCAGTAGTAGTTTTTAACAGTTATTTGTTGATTACTAACTAGTCACAAAGTGAGTATAACAATCTGAAAGTAAAAAGCTTAAGACAGGATATCTAGGTGTGAGATGCATGTCCTACACATGGCTTCTATTTCACAAATTGATAAGTAAAGCCCTATAGACATGTTCTCCACCCATTAATTAAACTAAGCATGCATAATCCCTCCCAATTTCACTATAGCCCCGAGCAGTTGTTTACAAGTTATTACAAACCATGATAGCTGAATTACATAATGAAAAAATAAAATAAGAAGCTACTCTATAGGGAGCCTTCAACCAGGCCCAATCTTCCAACCTCGCTTCTTTCGAGTTTCACAGCCTTGACCATGGTTTGGGTGCGGCAAAGCTCCCTAAGGGCCCAATGGGGGTCCTTGGCCAATACCAGTACCCAAACATTACAAAAATGTTTGAACAAGTGCAGTGTGGAATTACCAGCCTTGTGCATCCAAGTTCAATGGGCACTCAAAGGTACCCAAGGCAATGCTTACACGAAAGGGGGTAGAACCTAAACTCTATGAGTAGTGAGAGTGTGATAGAGTTTTCTTTAAATAAATTGAGTTGAAAAGCAATTTTAAAAAAAAAAGAATGATCCATGTGGAACCAGCTTTGAAAGAAAAACAATGGGACAGTTTTGACAAAACTTAGAACCAAAATACCTCATATAATTCCGGGCAGTAAACACAAACAGGGAAAAGGGAAGTGGGGGCAAGTAGTTCACATGTAATAACACAATTGCACCTAGATTCAAAGGAAAGCACTTCAAAACTTAGATAGTCAACAGGTTTCAACCAAAAGGGCTCATGATTACATGCTGAAAATGTACTAGGGCTAGAGGGTAGGAGAGAACATGCATTAAGCAAACCAGTAGGCATGCCGGATTAATAGAAGGATAATCACACAGGGGCATGCTAGTTGTAATAAGAACAGCAGGACCATAAGTAAAAGCATAGAAGAAACAAAATAAGGTGCAACATGTATAAAAGCATATTGTTTTGGATACTACAAATCAAATATAGGGCATACCAGTCAAGGATGAGATAGTGTAGAGCAGTAGTGTGCAGGGAAGTAAGCAGTAGTATGCAGACCAAACAATCAGCAATGTATAAAGTAGTAGAATAATGGAGCAACCCCCAAAGATCACTCAGTCTTGGCTTTCAGCCGACTGAATAATCAGTAGTCAACAGGAAAGTGGGAGAGGATGTGTAGAAAACAAGAGAGAACACCAAGTATGCTTATGTGTGTAAGAGAGAGTTCAGAGCAATGAGCTTTGTTCGTGTTCGTGTGTGTGATGTGCAATGTATCAGTGTGTAATGCAAAAGAGAATGGGGATACTTATAGCTCTCAAATTAAGTGAAAATAAGGTAATACGTATAGACTGATCACAGTTATGAAAATAAGACCAATTAGAATCAATTAAAAACTCGGACTCCTTTCAATTAAGGAGTCATAGTTCAAACGGGTACAAATTGTATAAAATAAGGAAAATTATTATTTGCAAGTTTGGTATTTCTATAATAGGAGTAGTAAAAGTAAACAGAATATTTCAAGTAAGGAAAGTATAAGGACAGCATATTGTGCACACAAATTAGTTCAAAGAATCACGGATGAAATTGAAAATCACAAGGAATCAGTACTAAGTAAGGAGAGCATTTCACAAATAAGGAAGTGATTCAAAAATCAGTGTAAAACTTCTAAGGAAAACATATACAAGTCAGGGATTCGAAGAGATGCACAAAGTTAGTAGGATATTTGGTAAACCATGAACAATTAGACCTATAAAACACAATAGGCATGAAAATCAGAGAACCCTAAGCAAGAAATCACAGAATCAATAGAGGGCTGGAACCCTAATAGCAAAACTAAAGCATGGAACTCGGAGAGTAACCAGAAGATCACACCAACAAGCACATAACACAAACATAAACACATAATACTCAAAAAAATTAGAAGATATAGTGATTTCGAAAGGATTCAGAAAACCCTAGTCTTAAAAGAAGAACAAAACGTTGAAAACTTGAGCAATCAAAAAGATCGAGTAGAGAGTAGTGTAAAACACAAAAGAGTAAGTTAAAAATCGCTTAAAAGGACAAGGTTCTTAAGAAAATTAGGGTTTCGTAATAAACCAGTGAGATGTAAGGAACCTGGCTGTGAAACTCGTTAATAATGATGCTCGCAGCACCACCGAACCATAAGCCATCGGAGAAAGGTCGAAGACAAACCAGGCAAAGCTTCCGATGACCATTTTGCAAGGTGGAGGCTTCTGGAGTCTCGAAAATGGAGGGAATCAACAAGACAAGGTTTCACGGCGGCTGGTGGTCGAGAGAAGTGAGGCTGGAGGTGGCCGGAGAGGCGATGGATTCATCGGAGACGAGAGAGAGAACCAGAAGGTTCTAGAGAGAAGGGAGAGCAAGAGTCAGTGTAGAGAGAGAGAGAGAGACCGTCTCTGAAATGAGGGTTTTGGGGGGGGGGGGTTGTTAGATTTAATTTTGGAAATAAAACCTGGGCCGTTGATCTCACTTGATCAATGGCTCAGATTAAATTAAAGCTGGACCGGGTCATCAAATCGGGTATAGGTCGGGTGATTTGAGGACTGGGTCAGGGGTTTTGGGTTCGAAATTGGGGGTTCAGTTTGTGGTTAAAATTGGAATGTAAAGGGGTTATAATTGAAATGAACGAGGCTAAATGTTAAACAGCCATTTCTTCCCTTTTTATTTTAATAAAAATAGTTAAAATAGTATTAAAAACCAATTAAAAGCATTTTAAATTGATTAATAACATATAAATGTTAATTAAAAAATACTGGGAGCGATTTTGTAGTTATAAAATACTATTAATCGGAAAATAGGCTATAATTGCAATTGTTGCAATTTAGCTTTAAAAATACCAAATATATGAGAATAAGATAAATTATTCATCAAAAATGATAGTCTGGAAATAATTATTGAATTTTGTACTATTAAAATAGACATCAAAGTGATTTTAAAAAATCTTTAAAATAAGGAAAAATACCAAAACTCTTGGGTATGCTTATATATGCATGTACATACTATTTTGAGAATATTTTGAGTATATATAAAAATACATAGGGAAAAATTGGGTATCAACAGGGCGAGGATTCTAGTGGGGAACATCTGGTTGGGGATTATATGGAGCTTGGTAAGGATGGACATTTATGGGAGGTGGAGCTCGGTTTTGTGTATAATGTTGTGGTTGCGTGTAAGATTGCGCGCTCATCACCGCATAGGGAGGCGGTGCCACAGCATAAGCATCATCTTGAAGGGGATAATAGTGTGGTGGGACGATAGGAGGCACATATGATTGGCTAAATGACCTGCGGGCCCTCCTCGAGCTTGACACCATCATGGATCCCTCTTCAAACCCATATCTGTTCATCAAACCCTCCAAGCCATTCTGAGCAGCCTGTGATGTGGCCTTAAAGGCAGCATGACTCAAGATTCGGCCCGTTTTTAAAACCGTTTTAAACCATTTCCCTAATTTTGATAGCCTCAGCAAACGGCTTTCCCATAGCAGACATCATGTTCTGGAAGTAGTCAGCCTCTTGGGCCTGCAGAAATACCGTGACCATTTCAACTTCGTCCATTGGAGGCTTTACCCTCGCAGCTTGCTTACGCCATTTGACAGCATACTCGCGGAAGCTTTTTGCAGTTTTCTTTTTCATATTGGACAAAGTGTTTCTGTCGGGAGCGATGTCCACATTATACTGGAACTGGCAGACAAAATCTCGAGCCATATCGTTCCACACATGCCAATGAGTAATTTCAGAATCCGTATACCACTCAGAAGCGATTCCAATGAGGCTTTCCCTAAAATAGGTCATTAGCAGCTCCTCTTTTCCGACAGCACCCCTCAATTAGTTACAGTTTCGTTTCAGATGAGCGACCAGATTTCCATGCCCGTCGTACTTTTCAAATTTTTGCATCTTGAAGCCAACTGGCAAATGGACATGGGGAAACATACAGAGGTCAGAGTATGAGACACACTTTTGGCCACTCAGACCTTGGATGTTTTTCAGGCTCTGTTCTAGGCTCTTCATCTTCCGAGCCATTTCCTCTTGCTCGGGACTTTTAACAACCTTTCCTTGCTCCACTGAGAGATCATACTGCGGAAGATGAGTGAAAGAGCACGGGGTAACATATGTTATATCTGATTGAAGCTGTGGACCCTGAAAGCTGAACATTGGAGGCGGTGCCCTTGAAACCGGTGTCTGGGGGCGAACCACAGATGGCATGCCCGGATCATTGGAGGGCATTGGAAGATGCCCGCATGAGATGAGCGGGTTAAGAACAGGGGCATTGTTAACCTCACCTGACCTGGAGATCAATTCAGGGAACCAGGGATTGCACTTGGCGGTTCCCTACCGTAAGACCAGGCGTCCCACATTTCCAATATGCGGAGACGCAACATCCTATTCTCTTCAACAACTGCTAATTCTAGCTGCAGAATAGCCGATGCCGGGCTATCCTCAGGACTAATGATCGGTAGATTGCTTGCGGAGGCCATCTGTGCCTTTGGATCTTATGAAGGAGGGAAGGCTAGACTACCAACAAAACCAAACACCAAAACCTGGCTAATTTGCACATCCAACAACCTTGTTAGTTTTGGAACATTTAACATATAGGATCGCGCGTTGGGATGCAATGCACCTAACAGTTAAACGTTTCTACCATGTGTTTGAACGGTTGCATATTCATCCCGGCCTTAACTAACCCTTTTCACTCTCTTCACTTCTGCCTCTCTTTAATCACTCTTGAAATTTTATTTTGTTTTTGCTGCTCTTTTGTTTTTCGCAATCTCTTTTTCTCTCTTTGTTTGTCACTCTTTTTTTTTTCTTCTTTTTCTTTTTTTTTACTATTTTTCTTTTTATCTTTTTCACTCAATTTTTCTTTTTCTATATTTTTTTTTCAGTTTACTTTTTCACTCAGCTTATTTTATAGCTATGATCGAATCCGATGGGGATTGCCTACGTATCATGACCCTGCATGAATCAGATCTCGCGTAGTTCAGGAAGATCGAGAATGGAGTAAATATACTAACTTTTTTTTTTTGGAATTTTTGAAAGAAATTCTTTAAAAGAAGAAAGGAAATATATTTTTTTTTGATTTTTTTGATTTTGATTTTTGTTTTGCATTTTTGAAAGGAAGACTTCTAAAAAAATCATTTGCTTTTGATTTGGACTTTGGGAATTTTAGAAGTAAACAGAAAATATTTTTTTTTGAATTTTTATTTGTTTTCTCTTTTTCTAAATAAGAAAGAAAATATTTTTTTTTTGATTTTGGATGCTGCCTCTTAATTTTCGAAAGAGTGACTTTTTTAAGAAAATATTTTTGATTTTT
Source organism: Nicotiana attenuata (assembly GCF_001879085.1). Lineage (NCBI taxonomy): Eukaryota > Viridiplantae > Streptophyta > Magnoliopsida > Solanales > Solanaceae > Nicotiana > Nicotiana attenuata. The sequence goes on along the minus strand of NW_017670378.1, from coordinate 395,434 downwards.
GAGCTTTTATTTATTTACAAAAGTACTTCTAAAGAAAAGCGAAAATATTTTTGGACTTCAAAATTTTTTTATCAAAAGAAAGATTTCTAAAGAAGAAAAAAGTATTTTTGAATTTTTGTTTCTAATTTTTTTTGGATGTTTTTTTTTTTGGAAAAATACTTCAAAATGAAGGAAACCCGTATTTCGAATTTTTATTCTTTTTGATTTTTCTTTTATTTCTTTTTCCATATGAAAGACTTCAGAAATAAGGAAACTATTTTTGAGTTTAAAAACTTCTTCTTTTTTTTGAATTTTCTAAGAAAAGATTTCTAAAGAAAGAACTAAAAGAAAATATTTTTGGATTTTTTTAAAAAATTGGGGTCGGAACCGATGAGCTTTGCCTACGTATCTCATATTCGGTGAGAATCAGACCCGGTAGTTCGGTCAACTTTGACAGAATAGGGGAAAAATGGCACTTGAAATTTTGGCTCATTTTGAAATGACTTCTTTTTTCAGAATTTCGGCAGAGTTTCAGAATTTTCTAAATACTTACTTTTCACCCTCTTTTTTTGAATTTTTTTTTCTTTCCCTACTCTAGAAGCCAGTCAACATGCAAACCGAAACAAACAGATACGCAAGTAGCATGTAAGATGCATCAGGATGGTCTTTTAATTTCAGGTACACCTGTCCTAATCGACCCAACCCCGGTGTTGAGTCCCTAAGGTCAAATGCACGTGATGCAAACAAACGTACCTACTAGGGATCCGGCACGAGGCTGAGTTATTCTAAGTTCAAAACCTGGGTATGTGTTCTAGACTGTGTACCCGAGCGGACAACTCGAGCCCAGGAGGGGGCTACGTACTGGGAACCAAAAGGTCATCCGGCTTAGTAACTTGTTCGAGCCTCTTTCTTATTTCAAGGTATGACATTAACAGAATAGGGAGTCTCGACCAGCGAGCACATCCCCGAAGATGAGAGGAGAAGGGTTTCATAGCAGTTTATATACGGTTCACAGAATATCAAAGCGGTAAAAGCATTTAGCACATTAGGCTCAAACATGTAGGAAAATCAGATAATAAATAAAGCCAATCATAACGCCTATTCTAAGCTCGAATTCTTGAACCCTTAACCGAAGTTCTGAGTTTGGATCCCCAGCAGAGTCGCCAGAGCTGTCACACCTCCTTTTTTACCCCTACCCCGAAAGGTAGTATATAAAGGGAGTTTTTCCACTTTAAGTGACATTATTCGAAATGAGATTATTTATTCAATTTATTCAGAGTCGCCACTTAGATTAAGTTTGTTTATGGTGTACCAAGTCACCGGTTTATTTTAAATCCCAAATCGAGGAAGATTTCGACTTTCCAAGTGAAGTCTACGAACCAGAAATTCTAACTAAGGAATTTTGTTAACCCGGGGGAAGGTGTTAGGCATCCCCGGATTCCGTGGTTCTAGCACGGTCGCTTAAACTATTACAACTGGCCCATTATATGATTTTAATACATGTTCAAACCAATAGTGCAATTTTAAATTATTTACCACTTTTAATCATTTTTAGAGAAAATTGCAACGTTATTAAAACACGTCTCGAACCACGTCACATAAATGCACCCATGGTTTTTGATATATTTTAACATCGTTGAGATTTGGATTTGGGTCACATAAATGTGCACCCGAGTTTGGGAAAATAGATTATTAAAATACGCGCCTAAAGCAACTACGCGTTGTTAACTTTGCGAGGGCCATGAAAATTTGCTAAATGGCACGCCTCGAAGTCTAAGGATTAAAATCAATTACATGAGGGCCATGGGTTATGGAAAAGATGTGAGAACATGTAGTACTCCCTCTGTTCCAGTTTATGTGAACCTATTTCCTTTTTGGTTTGTTCCAAAAAGAATGAACCCTTTCTAAATTTGAAAACAACTTAGCTTAAACTTACAATTCTACCCTTAGTGAGAAGCTTTTATAACCACAAAATACTCTGGGCCCCTTTTTGACTTGTTTAGGACCACAAATTCCAAAAGTCTTCATTTTTTCATAAACTCTGTGCCCAGTCAAACAGGTTCACATAAATTGGAACGGAGGGAGTATTTGGTTAAAGTTTTTATTAATAAACATAAAAAATGTATTAACTTATATCTAACCCAGTTTACTTCTAACGCCCACCATCAGTAAAATAACAATTCCACAAGATGACTAAACACATTAGATCATTTAAACAACTATCAAAATTCATGTAGCAAACTTGGCCAGTTGCACTTAAGAATAGATATGCAAATCTCGTATGACTAATGTCAAGCTTGACTATATTATTGAAGTCTACGTTCCACATTTCAACAGGAAGGAGCCAATATTAATTTGGCCCTTTTTGCCTTTCAAGCCAATGCCAATGAAGGTCCATTTGTGTTCATTCATCTCTAAATAAAGTAAACAAAATCATTTTGATTATCCAGCTCACGTCAAGCACACAGCGCTTAAGTGGCTTTTAGCACTTAGCACATTTACCAAATATTTACAAAATGAAATAATAGGCATTAATTTAGGCATGGTTAATTTAATCCAAAACAATATCTACAGAGCAAACGTCCATTCTTCCCCTAATTAAACGCTTGAACACAGTAACACCATTCATAAGAAGAATAACTTTATTCAACACCCATACATCAATTTACGGAAAATAAACTGAGAAGAGAAAGAATAGAAGTGGACCTTAAATAATTTTTAATCGAAGAAAATCTCCAGCGAATTACAACCAAGAGAGTAGCGCCGTTACGAGCAAAATCTGGTCAAACTCGAATAGAACCACGGACCGCACCTTGAACAGATTTCAAATGGCAACCTCACTTTCGTTGTTGAACAGATGACTATTGTGGCTAAACCAGTGCTCGATCTTGCTACTGTTAAAAAAATTAGACTTGGAATAATGGCCTTCTCTTTTGTTTTCCTTTTTTGTTCTATTTTTGCTGGCGGCTGATTCAATATCTAGGGTGTGTAGGGTGTATAGGGTGTAGGTACTATTATATAGGGGTTGGGATTAAGTTTATATTTTGTATATTTTGCCAATTAGTCCCTAAGTCTTTTTGTATTAAGTCCTTAGGGTCTTTTTATTTTTTTTTTTGTTCCAAAGAAGAATCTAGAAAGGTCCCTAGGCTTAATGGACTTATCCGAATTGGTCCTAGAATTGGGCTCTAAAACTCTTAGAATTGTGATCCAACACCTTAATTGACTATCTTTTTTTTTTAAAAAAAATAAGATAAAAATACTACCCAATGCAAAAACTAACACTAATTAATTAAACTAAACATGAAACTATTTTTTGTATTTTCGAAATTATATAAAGATTAAAATAAGGTACTATTTTTGTATTTTTTAAAAATTATTTATGAAAAATACATAAACCAAAATATTTTTTGTAAGTTTCATTTTTCTTGTAATAAAATAAAGTAAAAGAGTCAAAATGAGTTGAAATAGCTATATTAGGCCTAAATTAAATATTTACATGCTAAAATATCAAAAATCTTGGGGAGGGTCAAAAATCACATGTCTACACGGAATGGGTAAAGAGTCGTTACGAACAGTTAGCCCTCATTGATGGTAAGAGAATGAACGCAGTTTGCCATGGTCAACTTTACCAGAGCAGAATGACCAGAGCCTTCAATAAAAAAGTCAGACCAAGACGGTTCACACCAGGGCAGCTGGTGTTAAAGAAGATTCTTCCACATCAAGATGAAGCCAAAGGGAAGTTCTCTCCCAACTGGCAGGGTCCATATATGGTTCATCGGGTTCTGACAGGAGGAGCCCTCATACTTGCAGAAATGGACGGAGAAGTTTGGCGAAAACCAATCAACTCAGATGCAGCCAAACGATACTATGTGTAACCATTTATGATCTCATTATGTAATTCGAACTACGTCTGACCTGATTCCCGTTTAAGAGGGGATACGTAGGNCGTTGATTATTTCACTGGGTACCATCAGATATGGATGGATGAAGAGGATGCTGAGAAAATGGCTTTCATTACGCCGTGGGGGATGTATTGTTACAAAATGATGTTGTTTGGGTTAAAGAATGCAGGGGCCACCTACATGAGGGCCATGACCACAATTTTTCATGACATGATACATGGGGAGATCGAAGTGTATGTAGATGACGTCATCATCAAATCCAAAAAAGTCGCTGATCACATGGAATATTTGAGGAAATTCTTTAATAGACTGATAAGGTACAACCTGAAGCTAAACCCCGCAAAATGTGCATTTGGGGTTCCTGCCAGAAAGTACTTGGGTTCATTGTGAGCTACCGAGGCATAGAATTAGATCCATCAAAGGTCAAAGCTATTCAAGAATCGTTGCCGCGGAAGAACAAGAAGGAGATTATGAGTTTCTTGGGGAGAACTAACTACATCAGCCGGTTCATAGCTCAGTCCACTGTCATTTGTGAGTCGATCTTTAAGATGTTGAAAAAGGACGCCGCTACCAAATGGACTAACGACTGCCAGAAAGCCTTCGACAGAATCAAGGAGTACATGTCACCACCGCCGGTTCTGGTTCCGCCCGAACCAGGAAGACACCTACTACTCTACCTCGCAGTATTGGATGGAGCGTTTGGTTGTGTTCTGGGGCAGCATGACCAAACGAGGAGAAAAGAGTAGGCCATTTATTATCTCAGCAAGAAGTTCACCCCGTACGAGGCCCGGTACTCCTTACTAGAGTGCACCTGTTGTGCTCTGACTTGGGTAGCTCAGAAGTTGAGGCACTATTTCTATGCTTACACCACGTATCTCATATCAAGAATGGACCCATTGAAGTACATCTTTCAGAAGCCCATGCCCACCAGCAAGCTAGCCAAGTGGCAGATCCTAATGAGTGAATTTGACATTGTCAACGTGACTCAGAAAGCAATCAAAGGACAGGCCCTAGCAGATCACCTCACTCAAAAACCTGTGGATGGAAAATACGAGCCTCTGAAGATGTATTTTCCTGATGAGGAGGTATCCTTCATAGGAGAGGACATTGCAGAGTCCTATGACAGTTGGAGGATGTTTTGCGACGGAGCAGCAAATTTCAAAGGAGTTGGCATAGGAGCAGTCCTAGTATCAGAAACCGGCCAGCATTATCCGGTATCCGCCAAGCTCAGGTTCCCATGCACCAACAATATGGCCGAGTACGAAGCTTGAATCCTGGGGCTCAAGATGGCCATTGACATGAACATCCAAGAATTGCTAGTGATTGGAGATTCGGATTCACTTATACATCAGGTACGAAAAGAATGGGCGACCAAGAACTCCAAGATACTCCCGTATTTGCATTATGTACAGGAATTGAGGAAGAGGTTCACAAAGACAGAATTCCAGCATGTCCCTAGAGTCCAGAATGAGTTTGTCGATGCATTGGCCACTCGATCATCCATGATTCAGCATCCAGATAAGAACTTCATAGACCCCATTCCAGTAAAGATTTATATTTGAACTATGTCTGACCTGATTCCCATTTAAGAGGGGATATGTAGGCAGCCTTATGGGTTCGGTCACAATTCAATAAAATTTTCATTTCCCCCCGCAATTGGAAATTGGGGCAGAATTTTGAGGAGGACCCTCAAAATTCCGAAGTAACGTCAGCCGATCATTGCAAGCAGCCATCGGAAGCATCAACCCACTAACTGGGGCAGAATTTAGAGGAGGACCCTCAAAATTCCGTAGCAAGAAAGGTTGCAATGTTTTGAACCACGTCGCGGTCGTTGGTTCATCTAAAAGCTATTTCATAAATATATATACATATATCATACCTTTAACAAAACTCATGCACGCCTATTTCCCTTTGTTGGACAACGCTGCCCTGAGGGTATCTACAGTATCACTATAAATAGAGCCGATCCAGTCAAGCGAAGACAGCGGGAACACGAACTAACCGGTCCCTTTGCAAAACAAAACTCACGATCTCTCTTTGAATGCAGGCACCCAAGTCACAAATCATCAAATACATTTATACACTCGTACTTTCAGAAATACAGCTCAAAATTATCGCTTCACAACCAATATCCATACACGATATTCCCAGCAGCCACAATATCGCAATCGGCAACCAACTATCCGCTATCGGCTAAGAATCTCTTACTACTATTCGTCCCTCATCTTCTGTATAAGGCTACTATTCTGCCTTCCGAGACTAAGCTCTGTCTCCATTTGCATTTCTTGCATTGCATAAGGCTACTATTCTGCCTTCCGAGACTAAGCTCTGTCTCTATAATTGCATAAGGCTACTATTCTACCTTCCGAGGTTAAGCTCTACCTCCATTTGTATTTCTTGCAATGCATAAGGCTACTATTCTGCCATCCAAGTTTAAGCTCTACCTCCATTTGCATTTCTTGCATTGCATAAGGCTACTATTCTGCCTTCCGAGACTAAGCCCTGTCTCCATAATTGCATAAGGTTACTATTCTGCCTTCCGAGACTAAGCTCTGTCTCCATCAGCATCGGCTGAAATATTGCCATTTTTGTTTAAGTCTTGCATCGGTTGAAATATCGCCACTTCATTTGAATCTTGTATCGGCTGAAATATCGCTACTTCATTTAAATTTTGCATCGGCTGAAAGATCGCCATTTATATTTACACTTTACATCGGCTGAAATATCGCCATTTTTATTTACACTTTACATCGGCTGAAATATCGCCATTTTTATTTGAGTCTTGCATCGGCTGAAATATCGCCACTTCATTTAAATCTTGCATCGGCTGAAATATCACCACTTCATTTAAATCTTGCATCGGCTGAAATATCGCCACTTCATTTGATTCTTGTATCGGCTGAAATATCACCACTTCATTTAAACCTTGCATCGGCTGAAATATCCCCATTTTATTTACACTTAGCATAGGCTGAAATATTGCCATTTTTATTTACACTTAGCATCGCCTGAAATATCGCCATTTTTAATTACACTTTACATCAGCTGAAATATCTCCATTTTTTATTTACGCTTTACATCGGCTGAAATATCGCCATTTTATGTAAGTCTTGCATAGGCTGAAAGATCGCCAAATCCTACATCTCATGGGCTGAAATATCGCCAAAATTGTCCAAAGGCATCATCGTTCAGAGGCACCATTTTCATAGCCCGAGAACATCATGTCATGGCCTGAGGACCCCACTTTTATCTCTGCATAGCATTATTCAAAGGCATCATGGTTCGGAGGCATCATTCTCATAGCCCGAGAGCATCATTTCATAGCCTACGAATCCTTTATTATATGTTTCATGGCCCAGGACACCATAGTCCGAGGACGTCATCCTAACCGTCCAAAGACAGCATTCATGGTCCAACGGGAACTTGCATCATGTTTAAATTTATGCACAACATATGCGCTCATGTTGTTTATTTGCAGGTAAACCGACTAGTAACGGCTATTTCAGCAGGAGCGATCCCGCTCCAGTTTCCGCAACCCTATTAAACTCATAGCAATGCTACCCCAATTCAAATATCTCGTCAGTTCTTGAAAAATATCCATCACCATGTTCTGCCAACGGGTCCTGAACTACATACGGCCTCCTGTGAAACCAAGGATATGTAGGCGGCTCAGGAACCAGAGCTTGGTCAAAATTCTTCAAATCGTTTCATTCGGTCAAAATTGGTCATCATATCTTTACCCGACAACTCTTTCATCCTTCTCGGGTAAAGAGGGGTAGCTGTTGATGCCTAATTTTTCCCAAAATACTTTTATATGCAAAATACTTTCAAAATAGCATGTACACGCACATATAAGCATGCCCAAGAGTGTTGGATATTTATCTCTAATTTTTAAAGATTTTAAAATCAATTTATTGTCTATTTTTAGCAATACAAAATCCAATAATTATCCCCAAGATTATCATTTTTGTGAATAATTTATTTTTATTCTCATATTTACACCAAAATATAATTAAGGTAATTTTTGTATATTTTAAAAAATTTATTTGGCATTTTTAAAAGCTAAATTGCATGTAATTGCAATTATAGCCTATTTTATTATAATGGCATTTTATAATTATAAATCAGTTGCAATATTTTTAAGTTGACATTTATATGTTATTTGTTGGATCAGTACTTTTAATTTGGTTTTAAAATCATTTTCACTATTTCTTATAAAATAAAAAAGGAAGTTGGCTATTTAATATTTAGCCCCATTTCTATTTCAATTACAACCCCTTTTTACCTTTCAATTTTAACCTCAAATTGACCCAATTTCAATCCCGAATCAGACCAGCCCAATCCCTAAATTACTCGACCCCTGACCCAATTAAAAGACCCGCCCGTCTCCCCTTTGATCCANACTATGTCTGACCTCGATTCCCACGTTTAAGTAAGGGGAGTATGTAGGCAGCCTTATGGGTTCGGTCACAATTCAATAAAATTTTCATTTCCCCCCGCAATTGGAAATTGGGGCAGAATTTTGAGGAGGACCCTCAAAATTCCGAAGTAACGTCAGCCAATCATTGCAAGCAGCTGTCAGAAGTATCAACCCACTAAACTGGGGCAGACTTTTGAGGAGGACCCTCAAAATTCCATAGCAAGAAAGGTCGCAATGTTTTGAACCACGTCGCGATCGTTGGATCATCTAAAAACTTTTTCTTAAATATATATATACATATATCATACCTTTAACAAAACTCATGCATACCTATCATCGAAATAGCTTTGTTTGACAATGTTGCCCCGAGGGTACCTACAGAATCACCATAAACGGAGCCGAGCCAGTCAAGAGAAGCCAGCAGGAACGCAAACTAACCGATCCCTTTACAAAACTCACAATTTTTCTTTGGATTCAGGCGCCCAAGTCAAAAACCAGCAAATCCATTTGTACACTCGTACTTTTTGGAATACAACCCTCGAAATTATCACTGCACCACCAATATCCATACACGATGTCCCTAATAGCCACAATATCGCAATCGACAACCAGCTATCCGCTATCAGCTAAGAATCTTTTACTACTATTCGTCTCTCATGTTCTGCATAAGGCTACTATTCTGCCTTCCGAGGTTAAGCTCTACCTCCATTTGCATCTTTACATTGTATAAGGCTATTATTCTACCTTCCGAGACTAAGCCTTGTCTCCATAATTGCATAAGGCTACTATTCTGCCTTCCGAGGTTAAGCTCTACCTCCATTTGCATCTTTGCATTTCATAAGGCTATTATTCTGCCATCCCAGACTAAGCTATGTCTTCATAATTGCATAAGGCTACTATTCTGCCTTCCGAGGTTAAGCTCTACCTCCATTTGCATCTTTGCATTGCATAAGGCTATTATTCTGCCTTCCGAGACTAAGCTTTGTCTCCATAATTGCATAAGGCTACTATTCTGCCTTCCGAGGTTAAGCTCTACCTCCATTTGCATCTTTGCATTGCATAAGGCTATTATTCTGCCTCCCGAGGTTAAGCTCTACCTCCATTTGCATTTCTCTGCATTGGATAAGGCTATTATTCTGCCTTCCGAGACTAAGCTCTGTCTCCATAATTGCATAAGGTTGCTATTCTGCCTTCCGAGACTAAGCTTTGTCTCCATAATTACATAAGGCTGCTATTCTGCCTTCCGAGACTAAGCTCTGTCTCCATTTGCATCGGCTGAAAGCTCGCAGGCTGCTATTCTGCCGTCCGAGAGTAAGCTCTGTCTCCATTTGCATCGGCTGAAAGCTCGCCACTTATATTTTACACTTCACATCGGCTGAAATATCGCTAGTATTTATTTTACACCTAGCATCGGCTGAAATATCGCCATCTTATTTAAGTCTTGCATAGGCTGAAAGATCGCCAAAATTGTCCAAAGGCGTCATCATTCGGAGGCACCATTTTCATAGCCAGAGAACATCATGCTATGGCCTGAGGACCCTGTCTTATCTCTGCATAGCATTATTCAAAGGCATCATGGTTCGGAGGTATCATTCTCATAGCCCGGGAGCATCATTTCATAGCCTACGAATCCTTCATTATATGTTTCATGGCCCAGGACACCATAGTCCGAGGACGTCATCCTAACCGTCCAAAGACAGCATTCATGGTCCAACGGGAACTTGCATCATGTTTAAATTTATGCACAACATATGCGCTCGTGTTTTCATTTGCAGGTAAACCGGCTAGCAACGTCCGTTTCAGCAGGAGCGATCCCGCTCCAGTTTTCGCTGCCATTTTAAACTCGTAGCAATGCTAGCCCAATCCAAATATCTCGGAAAAATCTCCATCGGCATGTTCCGCCGACGGGTCCTGAACTACATACGGCCTGATTCCTGTAAAACCAAGGATATGTAGGCGGCTTAGGAATCAGAGCTCGGTCAAAATTCTTCAAATCGTTCGTTCGGTCAAAATTGGTCATCATATCTTTACCCGATAACTCTTTCATCCTTCCCGGGTAAAGAGGGGCAGCTGTTGATACCCAATTTTTCCCTATGTATTTTATATACAAAATACTTTCAAAATAGCATATACATGCATATATAAGCATGCCCAAGAGTTTTGGCATTTTTTTCCTAATTTTTATAGATGTTAAAATCAATTTATTGTCTATTTATCAGTACAAAATCCAATAATTATTCCCAAGATTATCGTTTTGGTCAATAATTTATTTTTTTTCTCATATTTACACCAAAATATAATTAAGGTGATTTTTGTATATTTTTACAAATTTATTTGGTATTTAAAAGACTAAATTGCATATAACTGCAATTATAGCCTACCTTAAGATTAATAGCATTTTATAATTATAAAATTATTTTCAGTATTTTTAGATTAATATTTATATAGTATTTGTTGACTGAGTATTTTTATTTACCTTTAAATCATTATTACAATTTTTATAAAATAAAAAAGGGGAAAATTGGCTATTTAACATTTAGCCCATTTCCATTTCAAACACAGCCTCATTTCCCTTCAATTTTAGCCTTAATTTTACCCCAATTCCGCCCCAAATTAAAATCAGCCCAACTCCTAAATTACCCGACCCCTGACCCAATTAAAAAACCCGCTCGGTTCATCTTTGATCCAGGCCGTTGATCATTTTGATCAACGGCCATAATTCCCCCTTTCCTTTTTAATTTTCCAAACCCCCCCAAACCCTAATCATTTCCACCTAACAGCCGCCTTTGAAACCCCTTCGTCTCTCAAACACTCTCCAACACTCCGAAACCCTAATCGTCCCTTACCTAATTCTACCATGTTTCCACCGGAATCCATGGCATTTCAGGCCATGAATGGTCTGTACTCACCCTCTCACACCATTAAACCTAAGCTACTCAAGGTTGTGATGCCTGACTTCAACGATTCTCTTCCGACCTTCTCAGACCTGTAGATCCATGGTTTCTCCGGCCATTTTCTGGCATGTTCAAGCGATATGAGTCTTCTCGACTCAGGATCTGGCCTTCCTCAAGACCTTTCTTGTTTCTAGGGTTTTCTCTGCAACTCTAAGCCGTCTCAGGTTCTGTACTCGTCTATTTTTCTTAGATTTGTGATATATCGGGGCTTTGCTTGACTTTTTAAAGGTTTTCCCCAAATTTCCTTTTTAAAAATCATTCAATTTCGATTTTAGGGTTTCTGAAAAAGGTTCTTCAAATATCTTTCTGATTCTTCCTGTTCTTTCTTTATGTGTGTTTTGTGCTCGTATGTTTTCTTTTACTACGCATGAGTTTGCTCCCTTGTCTCTTCTCTATTATGCAAGACTTTTCTATTTTGTTGTTACTCTTAGGCTCGCATGTTAATTCACGTTGTTAATCCTTATTCTTTGATATATGTGTTCATGTTTGAGTTCTTTGATTTTGTTCACTTTATTGAGTTCTGTTTATGTTCCTGCTAAGCATGTTTACTCTACTTTTATTTAAAACTCGTATCATCTATTTCTTCTGTATTTTGTTTCAACTCCAAGTTCTCAAACTTGGTCTCATGACCTTGAATCGGTGTTCTTTCTATCGTGTGTGTTTGTCTCTCATAAGTCTTTGGAAGGGACTTTTGAGCCTTTTTCGATGGCATGTTTGCTCATCTCTATTGTCTGATTCGATGTGAAACCCTAAGATTTGGGTTTTTTCTTTGGCAAAGAGGTATTAGGGTTCCACTTTGGGACCCTAGGCTTTCAGACTCACTATGAGCATGTAATTGAACTTGAACCCCTTTTGTTTGTGACTCTAAGGCTTGCAATGTTAGATCTTTTTCTAAGTAACTTGACGATTCCTTTTGTTTGATCTGTGTGCTTTATATGTGAGAAAATTCCTCTTTCAAAAAGGTTTTCACCATCAAAGTGATTGATTCTGAAATCCCTTTAATAAGGCTGATGAATTGTCATTGATTTTTTTTTTGTTCGATTGAACCTCCTTTACCTTTCTTGACTTGGTTCAGTCAAATTGAACTTGTAATTTTGGTTTCACTGGCTGTTTGATTGATTCCCTTTCCATATTTGTCACAAACCGTGTACTATTGATTGTTTTCCTTAAATAACTTCTATGTATTTACCCCTTTTGGGCTACTTTGAAAGGCTTTAATTAAAAATTTCTTTCCTTAACTGGCTTTTACCCGTTGAAATTAGAATCCCTTATCCAAAGGGAGACTGATTTCAATGATATATTCCTTGCCTTTCTTACTTGTTTCTCTGCACTATAAAAGGGACTGCCCTTCTGCACTTTTACAGACGACTTCATTCTTCACACAACCTCCATACCACTAGTCTTTAAAATACTTGCACACTTGCAATACTGTTTTGAATTCCATACTCTGCTTTGCTTGGGATCTTTTGGAACTGCTTTACTTGCAACTTGGCTTTTTCAAGACTACTGTTCTTTACTTATTTCTTCTAAAACTGGTATGTTCTGATTTTTCTTTCCTGCCTCACCCCTATGTGCTTACTTACAGTTTTCAGCATTCTTGTTTACTTTGTTGTTCATGTTCAGAGATTAAATTATGTATGTTCTTTCCTTGCATCTGTTTATATTGTGAATCCCTACCCCTTATTCCCCTCTATGTGTCTGAGTTAAGTTTCTTGGCCTGGCAGTATCCAAATTACTGTCCAGGTCAGAACTTGATCCTCAATGGATCCTAACTCCCAAGATTTGGCTGACAGGCTGGTCAGGGGTGTGCCAGCATTCCCAATTGCTGGGCACGACCTCCAGCCTTCCATTGTTTTCCTTAATTCCCCTATGCACTTACACTTATTCTTAGACTCTTAAGTTCTGCTCCCATTTTATGAGCTTTGCTTTGGGACCTTGAGGTCCCTCTAAACTTGGACATTTGAGGGCTGGCCATTCCACACTGCACCATAATCTTAATTCTATAATGAAATTGGGTGTAAGCACTGCCTGGAGTTCATGAAGCTCCTTGGAACTTTGACAAACCCAAAGGATGAGAAAGGCTTTTGGAAGTTTGAACCTGGAAGTTGGTTTATCTCATATTGTTGGATTTTGAGTTTGAATTAGGTTGTTTGGTTGTAGCTGGAACTTCTGATGTAATTTTACTTTCTTTCTTTTGATTCATTCGGGTCTGTAATAATTTGTAATAACTATTGGGGATGACTAGTGGAAAGGGATGGGGAATGATTGTATGCAAAGGGTAGATAACTTGCCTATAGGATTTTCTAATTCCTGCATTCACATAGACAGCATGCCTATAGGTTATTTATAAAAAAATTCTACATTTCTACATATAGAAATCTTGTCTCTAAGTCTCAGCATCTCTGCATATAGAAATCATGATCATAGGCTTTTTCTGCACTTCTGCACATACCTGTCATTAGGCAAACAATCATAGGTCTAATATAAAAATCAACTTCATTCTAAATATCATGCCTATAGGACTCTTGCATCTATGTAATCATTTAAAACCAATAACGTTTAGATAACTTGCCTATAGGAATAATCAATCGAATCAGCCTCGTCTATTTTACCTATACGTCTAAAACCAGTCATAAAGCCGTTTAAAATCTGCAGATCTTTTGTTTATAAAACCAGTAATCCTTCTTTAAAATCGGTGCGCTCCACTAGATATCATGTTTATAGTTCTCACTTAGGCAAACCATTAGGTATTTAATTAACTGTGTCAGCTCTGATAGCTACAACCAGACAAGGCTAATTCGGACTCCTCATCTGAGAAATATGTGATAAATCAGCCTATACTAACGCTTTTAAATTTAGCTCAGACCATAACCAGTATTTGAAGTCATGCTATATATTTGCCTTTGAGTGAGGAGGCCTGTTTGAGCCTTAACTGTTGTTTGTCTTTCCCCTATTCGATTATGTGTTTTGTTTGTCGCCTAGACTTTTATCCTTTTTAAACTTCTGAGAAGCCCCAACTCCCTCCCTTTTAGGATTAGTAGTCTCAATGCCTCCGGGACTGATAGGATTGGGACGGGTAATAGCATGCAATAAGTAACGATACTAATTCGCGTTTTAATACCTTAATGGGGTGGGAAGAGTAGACATGGAGATGAAGATCACGCGATAACACCACGCGTATAATTGGTTACCGGGTGTTGCGTGGATGATCCATGTTATTTATAAACCTTGGACCCTCCCTCCTTATGTACTTACGTTCTTATTTTCTTATTCTCTAGTCAGTTTCCAGTTCTTTAAACCTTGTATTTCAAATCATTTAAAATTTCTTTAAATTTCCAGCACTATCTTCCTTTCTAAAATTTCCGCCCATTTTACTTCTTTGTCTGATTACTTGCATTCGTTACTTGATCCCATTTTTCTGCACTTATACATTCTTTTTAAAAAACTATTAAACCACATATTCCCTAACTTCGACATGTTTATTTAACCTTTATGCATTCCTACTTGCAATCGTTATGTGAAAGTTGTCTTGTATGTTTATTCGCTTTAAAGTCACAATTACAGCATGGCCGGGAACCACACTAGTGGATCTTGGGGGGTGCCTAACACCTTCCCCCTGAGATAATTTCAAGCCCTTTCCCATTCTCTTGTTCTTCTTTTCTTTTAATTTCTTAGTGTCCTAATGCACTTAATCATTAGGTGGCGACTCTTCTAAATCGCAAACCCAAATTCTCAAAAGGAATAGAGTTGTCCGCCCAAATGTCGTAAACCCGACTTCTCGAGGAAAAAGGGGGCATCGACATCCACCTAAACTCAAAAGCCAGCCGTCACCCTCACAAAAGAGAACGAGCAGATTCTCTCCAACAAAGGAGTTCTTCAGTTGTTTCCATTTTTAGATCTCCAGAGTTTTCAGTTTTCCTTTATTCAAGAAAATTCTGAAAAATACAAACATTAAAGAAATTGGCTGATTCTTCATTTTAATTCTTGGATTCTGGTGCTAAATCATGGGGGTTCGTTTGAATTTGTAGTCTTGCGTTCGGATCACGTGAGGATTGCCCGTGCATGTCGAGTTCCATCCGGGTTCTAGCATTTTGAGGTCTATTTCTCCCTTATTTTGATGTTCTGCCTAATATCGTGTTTTCCTTTGTTTCGGAGATTGTTGTTTCGTTGTCTTATTAATCGTTTGAATTGATATGTTATTGTTCTGTTTGGTGGCATCTAAGTTCAACGCTTTGTATGAGTTCACTAATCTAGATATTGAATCTTGTTCATTTTGAAGTTCCATGAATTGCATGATTCAAGTAGAAACTAATTTATATGTGTTGCCGAAGTTTTGGGCAGGGAAATTGCTTTACTTGTGCAAAATAGTCGTTCATTATGTTTAAGGATTCATGATGTGCTTTCAACTGTTTGATCTAGTTAATTTCTAAAATTCAAGGGCTAAAGTTGGTAACTGAAGCATGTTGTTTTCTTTTGTGATTTTTTCCCAAAATAAAAAGGAATAACAATTCATGATCATCCGTAGGTTGTTTAATTGAGTACAAATCTTTTAAAAGTAGATGGGATGCGTGCTATATTAAGCGAGACATAGTTTATGGCCCTCTGAAATTTAGTTTTGAATTTCCTTAAAATTAGAATCGAGGGGTGCCGTATCAAATAAAATCTCAAAATGCATGGCCCCCGACTAATTACTATTTTAATCCTTAGTCCTTAGAACTCGAGGCGTGCCATATAGTTGCATTTCCATGGCCCTGTCACGACCCGAATTTCCCACCATCGGGAGTCGTGATGGTGCCTACTAATAGGAGCTAGGCAAGCCAATCAATCTAATACTTCTCTGAACAACATCAACAGCATAAAGAACGACGAGACAATTAATATGAAAGCGGAAGTCTCATAACATAAATAACTGAAACCAAGTGCGGAAGTTCAAATACATCTCTACCCAGATCTGGTGTCACTGACTCACGAACTTCTACAGAATGCTAAATACAAGGTCTGAACAAAAATACAGTACGGTCTGATCCGATACAAAGGAAATCAAACGAAAAACAAAGATAAGAGAGACTCCGGGCCATGCGGACGCCAGCACGGCTACCTCGGGAATCTCTGGACCGAAGTCAGCTCCCAATGCTCCTACTGCTGACCAAAAGCTCCGGCTCCGGTACTGTGATCTGTGCAAAAAGATGCACAGAGTGTAGCATCAGCACAACCGACCCCATGTGCTGGTAAGTGCCTGGCCTAACCCCGGCGAAGTAGTGACGAGGCTAGACAGGACTACCAATCAACCTGTGCAGATATATATATATACAAGTACTACAAAATAACAGCGGAAAGTAATAATTAAGACTGGGAGGGGAATATGCTTTTGGGGATAACAGATAATATAGAACGGTAGGGAGAAATAAGGAAACCACAACTGATCCCTTCCAACACAGAATACGTGGTCGGCGTGCCACACGATCCCATTTCATGATATATATATATAAGTGCTCGGCGTGCCACACGATTACATTTCATAATTTATAAGTGGTCGGCGTGCCGCACGATCCCATTTCATAATATATAAGTGGTCGGCGTGCCACACGATCCAATTTTAATAATATATATAAGTGGTCGGCGTGCCACACGATCCCATTTCAAGTATATAATGGTTTCCCGGTAAGGGAACAAGTATCAATTCAACTATCCCGGCAAGGGAGAATACAAATAAACAGTTAATTCCCAGCAAGGGAGAAACAACAATACTTACACGTCCCGGCAAGGGAATAATTACACCTCTTTCTCTTTCGTTCATTTCTTACTTCCTAACCATGTCAAAATTCGAGCCAACGCTCCAAGGAGTTTACAAATCATATTTCCTCTTCATACTCTTCGCATTATATAGAAACCATCAATTAAATAAGGAAGAGTCACTACAGAATCCCAAATAAGCACAAATAAGGACTCACGGTCATGCTAGACACCGGTGTATAGATACTCGTCACCATGCCTATACACCGTACTCAACATTTAACAATTAGAAAATAATACCCAAATCCTATTCCCTCAAGCCAAAGTTAGATCAAACACTTACCTCGAATGCTCCAAACTCAACTCAAGCCTCTAGTATAGCCTTACCCCTCGAATTCACCACCAAATCGCTCGAATCTAGTCACAAATTACTTGAATGTATCAATAAATGCTACTTGAATCAATTTGAATTCATGAAAATGAATTTCCCAAAGTTTTACGCAAAAATTCCCAAAACGCCTCCGGGCCCACGTGGTCAAAACCCGAGGTTCGAACCAAAACCCGATTACCCATTCCCCCATGAACTCGAATATATAAGTTATTTTGGAATCGGACCTCGAATTGAGGTCCAAAACCCCCCAATTTTAGAAACCTAGGTTCTACCCTGAATTCCCAAATTTCTCCATTAAAACCTTTGTTTTGAAGTTGAAATGATGTTTAAAGATGTTAAGGAGTAAAGAAATTAAGTTAGAAATCACTTACCAGTCGTTTTGAAGAAGAAGAATCGTTTGGAAAATCGCCTCTTGTGTTTTGGGTTTTGAAAAAAGTGAAAAATAACAGAAAATCACGGCCTTATATACCATACTGAGGGCTCAGCGCGGACCCCGCAAAAGTGCACCGCGGCCGCGCTGGGGAAGTGGACTAAATCCCCTCTCTGAATCTCCCAGCACGGACCGCACTGATTAGTCACGCGGCCGCGCTGGTTGACTTGAACCACTGGCCCTCTGAACCTAGCCACGCAGACCGCACAAGAATGCACCGCGGACGCGCAGCTTCCAGCGCGGACCGCGCGGAATCGACCGCGGGCGCGTTGGGGGCCTGCAACTCCCTGACCCTGCAACCATCTGATATTTCTAGCCTACGACCTCCCGGGACCTACTCGAAACTCACCCGAGCCCTCGGGGCTCCAAACCGCACATACATGAAAAATCATCAACATCCTACGAACTTAACCGTGCGATTAAATCGCCAAAACTACATCATATACATAGAATCAAGCCTCAAAACTCAAGATTTCTTTAAATTTCTCATAAAACACCAATTTTCCATTTTAAGCCCGAAATACGTCAAATGACGTCCGTTTCCAACCAAACATTACAGAAAGTGCTTAAATCACATATAAGACTTGTACCGGGCACCGGAACCAAAATACGGGCCCGATACCAACACTTTTCTAATCCATTTTAATTTCAAATTTCCATATAAATTTTAGAAAAGCAATTTCTCAAAAAAAATTCATTTCTCGGGCTCGGGACCTCGGATTTTGACTCCGGGCATACGCCCGAGTCCCATATATTTCTACGGACCCTCCGGGACCGTCAAATCATGGGTCCGGGTCCGTTTACCCAAAATATTGACCACAGTCAACTTTAATCATATTAATATCAAAATTCATTAATTTTTACACAGAATTCATATTTAAGCTTTTTTGGCTACGCGCCCAGACTGCGCATGCAAATCGAGGCAAGTAAAAATAAGGTTTTCAAGGCCTCGGAAGCACGGAATGAAAGAGAAAACAGGTGATGACCCCTTTGGGTCGTCACAGGCCCTCGCAAAGTTGCACACGCGTAGTTGGTTTAGGCGCATTGTTTTAATAATTCACCTTCCTAAACTCGGGTGCACATTTATGTGACCCAAATCCAAATTTCAACAATGTTAGATAAAATATGTCGAGAGCCGCGGGTGCATTTATGTGACGTGGTTCGAGACGTACTTTAAATGACGTTGCAATTTTCCTTAAAAATAATTAAATAAAGCGGTTAAAGTTAAAATTGCACATAGGATAAAACATGTATTAAAATCAGATAATAGGCCAATTATAATAGTTGAGAGACCGTGCTAAAACCACGAAACTCGGGAATGCCTAACACCTTCTCCCGGGTTATCAGAATTCCTTACCCGGATTTCTGTTTCGCGGACTATAATACAGAGTCAATCTTTTCCTCTATTCGGGATTTGATCCGGTGACTTGGGACACAATAAATATCTCAAGTGGCGACTCTAAATTTTTGATAAATAAATAAATCCCGTTTCAATTGTCCTTTAATTGGAAAACCTCCCTTCTATACCCCTTTACGGGGGTGTAGGAAAAGGGAGGTGTGACAGCTCTGGCGACTCTGCTGGTGTGACGACCCAAGGGGTCATAACTTGTTTTCTTACCCATTCTGTACTTTCGAGGCCTTGAAAACCTCATCTAGGGTTGCCTCGATTTGCGTGCGCATTTTGAGCGCGTAGCCGAAAAGCTTAAATGTGAATTCTGGAGAAAAATGCTAAATTTGATATCAAATTGAATAAATTTGACTTCGGTCAACATTTTGGGTAAATGGACCCGGACCCGTGATTTGACGGTCCCGGAGGGTCCGTAGGAAAATATGGGACTTGGGCGTATGCCCGGAATCGAATTTTGAGGCCCCAAGTCCGAGAAATGAATTTTTGTGTAAAATTATTTTCTGGAAATAATTAAGGAAATTGGAAATGAAATTTGATTAGAAGACTATGGTATCGGGCCCGTATTTTGGTTCCGGCGCCCGGTACAAGTCTTATATATGATTTAAGCACTTTCTGTAAAGTTTGGTTGTAAACGGACGTCGTTTGACGTGTTTCTGACTTAAAATGGGAATTTGATGTTCTATGAAAAAATTGGAAGAAAACATGAGCATTGAGGCTTGATTCGATGTATATGATGTTATTTTGGCGATTTGATCGCACGGATAAGTCCGTAGGATGTTGTTGTGGTTGTGTGCAAATTTGGTTTGGAGCCCCGAGGGCTCGGGTGAGTTTTGGATAAGTGTCGGATTGCATTTTTGAACTTTAAAAAAATCTGGTATGCTCAGCTCTGTGGTCTTCGCAATTGCGAAGATCATCTCGCAATTGCGAGCTCAGAAATGCGAGTTTTGCATCGCCATTGGGAACTGTGGGATTTTGGCTATGACCGCAAATGCGATCCTAGTAGTCGCAAATGCAAAAGTATGGGTGGTCGCAAATGCGACTTTTCCCTGCGCAAATGCGAAAGTAGGGTGGTCGCAAATGCGACTTTACCTTCGCAAATGCGAGATCTGGCAAATTGTTAAGGGTTCGCAAATGCGAACCCAGCTTCGCAATTCCCACAAATGGTCGGGGTTCGCAATTCTCATATCTGAGGCCCAGCAAATTTCATACTCAGTCGAATTTTCACCATTTTTCACCATTCTTTCAAGACCCAAACTCCATAGGCGATTTTTCAAGGACAAAACTTCTTCCAAATCACTTGTAAGTCGATTTTTACTTAATTCTTTCCATCATTTACATCATTTAACATATTTTCCACTTAAAATCAATGGTTTTCATGGGTGAAATTGGAGGTTTTGGGTAGAACCTAGGTTTTTTCTAAAATTGGGGATTTGGCCCTCAATTTGACGTCCGATTTCAAAACAAATCATATATTTGGGTTCATGGGGGAATGGGTAACTGGTTTTTGGTCGAACCTCGGGTTTTGACCACATTGGCCTGAGGGGCATTTTGGTCATTTTACCTAAATTCGCGTCGTAGCTTTAAATTAAATAGTAGAATCAGTTGCTTAAGATGTTATTTACGAGATGTAGTTAAAATGAATAGATTTGGGCCATTTGGAGTCGGATACTCGTGGCAAAAGTGTGGTTTCGAGTTGATTTTGGAGCCAATTCGAGGTAAGTGGCTTGTCTAACCTTGTGTCGGGGACCTTTCCCCTTAGGACATGATATTTGGTAATTGAATGCCTTGTACGTGAGGTGACAAGCGCGTACTTGAGCTAATTGTTGAAAAATTCGATTTTACTTTAAATATTTAGGCTGAGTTTCCTTCTTATCTGCTTTATTTTATTTGCAAATATATACTGTGTTAGCTAGAAAAGCATGCTTAGTTGTTCTAAATTGTCTATTTGCTCAAGTTGCCTTGTTTGCACTACGTGAAGCATGTTAGACTAGAACTACCTGTTGCCTTGTATTTTTGAGCTTCATTTCTGAGTATCTTCGTATTATGACTGCGTATTTACATTGGGACTACGGATGTAGGATTCCGGTAGCCCCCCCCCCCCTTTGTTTGTTTAATTTGGAACTACGGGTTAGATTCCCGGTAGATCCCCTGCACATTTACTTTGGGACTACGGGATAGATTCACGGTAGATCCCCCTGCACATTTACTTTGGGACTACGGGTTAGATTCCTGGTAGATCCCCCTGCACAGTTACTTTGGGACTGCGGGTTAGATTCCCGATAGATCCCCATGCACATTGATAGTTGGACTACGGGACGGTATCCCGGGAGATCCTTCGAATATACTCATATGATGGACTACGGGACGGTATCCCGGGAGCTCCTTGGACAGTTGTTGAAATAGACTACAGGACGGTATCCTGGGAGATCCTCGTTGTTGGTATTGATATGGAGCTGTTTTACTCTGTGTTATCTTAATTCCTGAGTGTTGATTGTTGTCTTGTATAACCTATCTTACTTCATAGATGTACTCATTACTTCCTTTATTCATGTTGTTCAAGATTTATTATTATGCTTATTCTCAGTAGGGTCGTGACCTTCCTCGTCACTGCCCAACCGAGGTTAGGCTTGGCACTTACTGAGTACCGCTGTGGTGTACTCATGCCTCTTCTGCGCATGTTTTTCATGTGCAGATCCAAGTACTTTATCTCAGGCGTATCACTCTCGAGGCGGAGAGATCTAGCAGAGACTTCAAGGTACATCTGCTGCGTCCGCAAACCAAGAGTCTCTATCTTATTCTAGATTTAGCAGTTAGCTTTTTTTTTCTTCGTACTATTAATTTAGACATTCTAGAGTTAGAGCTGTGTATTACTTTTCGTTAGCTTGTGTTCCCGTGAGTTTTCGGGTTTTGGGATGATGTTGTAGACTTTCGTCTTTTTGGGTTGTATATGCCGAGCGACATTTATATATAGTTACCCTTCTAGTTTTTTTAGCTTAGTTATTCATTTTCTGCAAGTTATGTTATTTCCGCACTGTTAGGCTTACCTAGTTATAGGGACTAGGTGCCATCACAACATGTTCACGAAGGGTGAACTAGGGTCGTGACAAGTTGGTATCAGAGCTCTAGGTTCATAGGAGTCACGGAACACAGGCCGGTTTATTAGAGTCTCGCTGGTCGGTACGGAGACGTCTGTACTTATCTACGAGAGGCTATGTAACCATTAGGAAAATTTCACTTCATTTGATTCCTTATCGTGCGATTTGATCCTTAGAGGCGTATGCCTTTAATTCATTCCTACTCAATCTTACGCGACGCGAACCGCTTGTTATAAATCGATAATTGAAGAGCCGTAATGGTACTACAGGTGTGATACGGATGTTTCTCCCGGTATAGCTGGTCGGATTGTTATCGTCGCTATATGGAAGAATATTTTATTGTTTCAGCCCAGTAGCGGTACTTCTGAGGGCTCTGAGGCTAGGCACAAGTTGCCATGATGCTTATGAACTATTGTTTCGCAGTAGTGATATGATGGTAGGATGTTTGCCTACCTGTCAGGGCAGTGAATGACTTGAAGGGAAGTTTACTCAGTGTATAATCAAGAGATTCAGTATTTTATCCCCGGCAGGGGAAAGGCAATCGGACTAAGAATGGTCAGATGTGGGCTGGTGGAGTAATGAGACTTGGTATTTACAAGCGTGGCAGAGTTTTCTTCTATGACGGGGTGTCGTTGTCCTAATTGAACGCATTAAGTTCGTCGGTGTTATGATGTTCTACAATTCGCCTTTGGGGCAAGCTATTGTGAAATAGTATCGAAAATGCGGCTGTCAGATATCGCAGGGTGCGGTAGTTCAGGGTTGAATCAGTGCTTCTAATGTCAACGATGTGAGAAGGATGACCTTCCGAAAGGTGTAAAGTTAGCAGCAATTGTGGGTTCAATTGCCACGGAGATAGATTTTATTCAAGGTAATAACTGAGCAGCAAAGAACGAGGAAGGACGTGTGGGAAGTGTTATGTGATGGTTAAACTTCTAGAAGACCAGGTGCAAGAAGTGGAGGTCGAGTAGTTACTTAAAGAAGTGAGTCTGCCCAAAGTGGAAGAGTGGCAGAGCAGTATGTGGATTTAGTGGCTGGGTCTACGAACTTGATTTGAAATATCGGCCATTATACGGCGCGAGATTTGATATGACGGAAAGGAGTTGCTTGATATGAAGGAGGTTACAACATAACTTGAATTGGAGGATATCGTCGCCCATTTAGTTGATGTCCACGAGGAGTGGATGGGCTTGTGCAGCTGGTGAATTCCAGAGATTGTATATCAGTGGCTTCAAGCTGAGTGGGAGAGTCCCACCACCTACGCTTGGGTTGCATGGCTAACTACTTGTGAGATTTCTGGTTATTAGCATATTGATGGGTTATTTTAGCTACGGGAAAGGAACATAAGTGGTAATGTAAGCAAAGGAATTGTTAAAGGTGTGCTATGGTTGGCCTTATTGGCTCATGTTCAGACTTGGGGAAGGATTCAAGAATTTTGCCTAGTATAGATGCGGGTTTCAAGGGAAGTAATTCTGTTGGGTGCCTCGTCGAGAGAGTATTCATGTGTTATAAGATTTATGGAGTTGATTATATCCGGGACCAAGTCAGAGCGGGTGGCTCTCAGCAACGGTCCTAATGGATTCAAAAAGAGGTAAAGTATGGTGCCTAATGATTTAGAGCCTATAAGTATAGTTAAGAATCAGGCTTTTGCAGCATGCGTAGGAGTGGAGGCCCAGAATGTTCTACGATGTTTTGACTTGCAGTGTAGCACTTGAGAGAAAGATGAGAAAAGACTTCGGATTCGTAGAAGGATTAGCAAAATGGGCATATCATTCGAGGGTGCTAATGTGCGCACAAGGAAGGTATGAAACGGTTCATGGGATTTGGGACAGCATGGTCTCGCGGTTCTAGGTCACTCGGGGTGAGTGCGGATGGAGTGTGTTATGTGTTGAAAGGAATTATTGTTATTACCAAGGCAATCGGGGTAAATCAAAGCAAGATATATTGGTTAACCATAGTTGAGTTGGCGTATTGGTGGTAGAGGTCAGTTCCTTCAGCGTGATCAAGTTATGCATGTGATTAGTGGCGGTACGTGTGGGGCTAGTCGGTCGCCGTAATTAATATTGTTCAGAAGCATTCTTCTATTATGGCCCATTATGTGTAGGCGGATCCCGGAAGGGCTATGGTGGCTTAGACCACTACTTAGATGTTTGCCTATACTACGCTTATGAGAATTTACCTGTGTGTTGCTATGGTTCTCCTGAAGTGAGTCCAGTGAAAAGCTTTTATTGGCACGTTGGGTGCGGTGAGTGGTATAAAATTTGAAGTGAGGATCAAGGTTGCAGTTCGGTGCTGACAAGGATGTCACGAGCTCGGATGAGCAGGAAAGGAGTTTCGACGTTTAAAGTGAGTTGGTATTGTCGTCAGTATCACCTGAGATTGATATTTTGTGAAAAAGGCTTCGCACCCTGGTTAAGGATTCTTGATCGCTTTTCAGCGTCAGTGCGGCCGGTGGTTTGGGTGTGCGGACCCGTATACATTTCGGAAGGTTGTGGGAGCGTGTCCCACAGGAAGATTTGTATAAGTGTGAGATGTAGTCACTTGATCGATTAAAGATTTAAACCAAGTATGAGGATTGTGGTAACATCATTAATATGGGAATTTATGCCTGGAGGGCACTCTGTTTATTGGGTTATGGACTGTGGAGGTTCGCTCCAGTTATGAGGGTTTTTCTTATGTGTTATGAGAAAAGGGGAGTTGTTATGGACCTTTGAGAGGTTATTAGCCTAGTTGGTGCAATTAGAAATTGTCTTGAGGTCAGTGGATTGATTTAAATATAAACAGGGGCTTATATCAGGCCAGATGTGTTCATCTCAGTAGTACACTCCTTATGGAAGGGAGTCGGGGTGTTATTTCGTTGTCAGCTATTTCATGTAATGATGTATTGCATCGTGCGAGTTGTGAGACGGCTTGGTAAATTTCTTATGTGTTGTGGTTCCGCATAGAGATGAGGTTATATGAGCAGGATGGCTCTTGAGATTTAGATCATATATCGCACTTCAGTTGTGCTCGAGTTTGTGGTTTATAGCGTTATATGTCTCCCCAAGGAATGGTATTATACACTTAGCATGTTTATGACTGATGATCAGTATTTTGTTGTAATGAGCAATTTAGCTCGATGTACATCTCCTTATGTGAGTTCCATGTGTGGATCGGGTGGCACGCCGCCATGGGTATGTTATTTGGATCGGGTGGCACGCCACCATGATTATGATTGCTCGGATCGGGTTGCACGCCGCAACAGTGTGATGTTCAGTACAGTTCCCCATATCTGTTTATTGTGTTCCGTTTCCTATTTTCTGAAGGAAGCTCAAATTAGCTGTGCGCCCGCGTCACATGTATGATTCGCGAGCGGGGTAATTGAAATTGCTTTCCAGAGTCTATTTTTTTTCCTTTTTGTATCACATTCTAATTGTTAGCCTATTGGCACATTGTGGCCTCATATGAGACTTTTGGTCATACCGGGGTGGCTTATTGTCTGATCAGTTCGTACTGGGTGAGACGAGATTGTTGGATTTAGGATCAGTACAATCTGATTACGTGAAATATATTAAGGAGCAAAGATTATTATTTGGTTCAGTATGAGGTAATGTTTCTTGTCAGGAGTATAGACTCAATGATTGGTTGACTCGGCAGTCGATTATGAGTTTCTACACATCTCTTCCGTTGTGACGGTGTTGTAAGAGTTAGAGTAAGACCTGTGTATGTCATGGGGTGCAATGGGAGCATCAGATTCGTGGAATTTTGACTAAGTCGATCAGAAAATATTGTTGTGGTCCGGTGAGGAAAGCGACGCTAGGTATGAATTCAGCAAAGTTATGCAGCCATGTTTGGGTACAGCGTGTAGTGATTGATATGGTGATCTTATGTTGGAAATCGGTCGGGCATAGAATTCCGGATGTTGGAATTGGGCTCTAAGGCTTATTTGCTTGAATAAAAGGGAATATCTTCAGAATTGGTCGAGCTGATGTGCTCAACTGGGTTGTGGTAGCACGGGAAGGTGCATGAGGTGTTAAACAGTGATTTCTGACCACTTCAGTGTAGTTCTCAGCACGTTCGAGGACGAACGTATGTTTAAGTGGGAGAGAATGTAAAGACCCGACCGGTCGTTTTGAGCTCTAGAGCATTGTTCAGCAGTCTGAGACCATGAACAACTTCATTTCAGGTATTATGACTTGTACGCGTAGTCGGAATTAAGTTTCGGGAAGTTCAGAGTTGATGAAAGAGAATTCTCATTTCGGAAGCTTAAAGTTGAAAGAATTAACTAGGATTGAAATTTTGAGTAAACGACCTCGGAATCGGGATCTGAAGGTTCCAGCAAGTTCGTATGATGATTTCGGACTCGGGCGTGTGCCCGGATCGGCTTTTGGGTGACCCGGGAGCGTTTTGGCTATTGTGGAAAGTAGCATTTTGAAAGGAATTTCATAAGTTTTGATTGAAGAGCATTTCACTGATTTCGATGTCCGTTTGGGATTCCGAGTCTGATATGCGGAGTCGTTATCCTCACCTTTTTCCCGACTCAGGTACTTCTTTCTTTTGTCCGTTCGAGGACGAATGATTGTTTTAATGGTGGAGGATGTGACGACCCAAAGGGTTCATCACTTTTTTTCTTACCCATTCTGTACTTCTGATGCCTTGATAACCTCATCTAGGGTTGCCTCGATTTGCATGCGCAGTCCGGGCGCGTAGCTGGAAAGCTTAAATGTGAATTCTGTGAGAAAAATGCTAAATTTTGATATTAAATTGAATAAATTTGACTTCGGTCAACATTTTGGGTAAACGGACCCGGACCCGTAATTTGACGGTCCCGGAGGGTCCGTAGGAAAATATGGGACATGGGCGTATGCCCGGAATCGAATTCCGAGGTCCCAAGTCCGAGAAATAAATTTTTGTGTAAAATTGTTTTCTGGAAATAATTAAGGAAATTGAAAATGAAATTTGATTAGAAGACTATGGTATCGGGCCCGTATTTTGGTTCCGGCGCTCGGTACAAGTCTTATATATGATTTAAGCCCTTTCTGTAAAGTTTGGTTGTAAACAGTCGTCGTTTGACGTGTTTCTGACTTAAAATGGGAATTTGATCTTCTATGAAAAAATTGGAAGAAAACATGAGCTTTGAGGCTTGATTAGATGTATATGATGTTATTTTGGCGATCGCACGGATAAGTCCGTAGGATGTTTTTGTGGTTGTCTGCATTTTTGGTTTGGAGCCCCAAGGGCTCGGGTGAGTTTTGGATAGGTGTCAGATTGCATTTTTTAGCATTAAAAAAATCTGGTATGCTCATCTCTATGGTCTTCGCAATTGCGAAGATCATCTCGCAATTGCGAGCTCGCAAATGCAAGTTTTGGCATCGCAATTGCGAACTGTGGGATTTCGGCTATGACCGCAAATGCGTTCCTAGTAGTCGCAAATGCGAAAGTAGGGGTGGTCGCAAATGCGACTTTTCCCTTCGCAAATGCGAAAGTAGGGTGGTCGCAAATGCGACTTTCCCTTCGCAAATGCGAGATCTGGCAAATTGTTAAGGGTTTGCAAATGTGAACCCAGCTTCGCAATTCCCACAAATGGTCGGGGTTCGCAATTGCGAACCCCAGTTCGCAATTCCCATATCTGAGGCCCAGCAAATTTCATACTTAGTCGAATTTTCACCATTTTTCACCATTCTTTCAAGACCCAAACTCCATAGGCGATTTTTCAAGGACAAAACTTCTTCCAAATCACTTGTAAGTCGATTTTTACTTAATTCTTTCCATCATTTACATCATTTAACATGTTATCCACTTAAAATCAATGATTTTCATGGGTGAAATTGGGGGTTTTGGGTAGAACCTAGGATTTTTTTAAAATTGGGGATTTGGATCTCAATTTGAGGTCCGATTTCAAAACAAATCATATATTTGGATTCGTGGGAGAATGGGTAACCGAGTTTTGGTTCGAACCTCGGGTTTTGACCACGTTGGCCTGAGGGGCATTTTGGTCATTTTACCTAAATTCGCGTCGTAGCTTTAAATTAAATAGTAGAACCAGTTGCTTGAGATGTTATTTACGAGATGTAATTGAAATGAATAGATTTGGGCCATTTGGAGTCGGATACTCGTGGCAAAAGTGTGGTTTCGAGTTGATTTTGGAGCTGGTTCGAGGTAAGTGGCTTGTCTAACCTTGTGTGGGGGACCTTTCCCCTTAGGACATGATATTTGGTAATTGAATGCCTTGTACGTGAGGTGACGAGCGCGTACTTGAGCTAATTGTTGAAAAATCCGGTTTTACTTTAAATATTTAGGCTGAGTTTCCTTCTTATCTGCTTTATTTTATTTGCAAATATAGACTGTGTTAGCTTCAAAAGCATGCTTAGTTGTTTTAAATTGTCTATTTGCTCAAGTTGCCTTGTTTTCACTACGTGAAGCATGTTAGACTAGAAATACCTGTTGCCTTGTATTTTTGAGCTCCATTTCTGAATATCTTCGTATTGTGACTGCGTATTCACATTCGGACTACGGATGTGGGATTCCGGTAGCCCCCTCCCCCCCTTTGTTTGTTTACTTTGGGACTACGGGTTAGATTCCTGGTAAATCCCCCTGCACATTTACTTTGGGACTACGGGTTAGATTCTCGGTAGTCCCCCTGCATATTTACTTTGGGATTACGGGTTAGATTTCCGGTAGATCCCCCTGCACAGTTACTTTGGGACTGCAGGTTAGATTCCCGATAGATCCCCCTGCACATTGATAGTTGGACTACGGGACGGTATCCCGGGAGATCCTTCGGATATACTCATATGATGGAGTACGGGACGGTATCCCGGGAGCTCCTTGGACAGTTGTTGAAATGGACTACAGGACGGTATCCTGGGAGATCCTCGTTGTTGGTATTGATATGGAGCTGTTTTACTCTGTGTTATCTTAATTCTGAGTGTTGGTCTTTGTCTTGTATAACCTATCTTACTTTATAGTTGTACTCATTACTTCCTTTATTCATGTCGTTGCAAGATTTATTAGTATGTTTATTCTCAGTAGGGCCCTGACCTTCCTCGTCACTACCCAATCGAGGTTAGGCTTGGCACTTACTGAGTACCGCTATGGTGTACTCATGCCTTTTCTGCACATGTTTTTCATGTGCAGATCCAGGTACTTCATCTCAGGCGTATCACTCTCGAGGCGGAGAGATCTAGCAGAGACTTCGAGGTACATCTGCCGCGTCCGCAGACCAGGAGTCTCTATCTTATTCTAGCTTTAGCAGTTAGCTTTTTTTTTCTTCATACTTTTACTTTAGGCATTCTGGAGTTAGAGCCGTGTATTACTTTCTGTTAGCTTGTGTACCCGTGAGTTTCCGGGTTTTGGGATGATGTTGTAGACTTCCGCATTTTTGGGTTGTATATGCCGAGCGGCATTTATATATAGTTACCCTTCTAGTTTGTTTAGTTTAGTTATTCATTTTTTGCAAGTTATGTTATTTTCGCATTATTAGGCTTACCTAGTCATAGGGACTAGGTGCCGTCACGACATGTTCACGAAGGGTGAACTGGGGTCATGACAGCTGGGGACTAGAACCCAGAACTTCTGGTTCAGGGTTCAGAATTCGAGCTTAGATGAATTGTTATATTTTGGCTTTATCTATTATTTGATTTTGTTACATGTTTGGGCCTAATGTGCTAAATGATGCTTATACCGCTTTGATATTATCTGAACCGTATATATACTGCTACGAAACCCTTCTCTTCTTATCTTCAGGGATGTGCTCGCTGGTCGAGACTCCCTGTTCTGTTAGTGTCATACCTTGAAATAAGAAAGAGGCTCGGACAAGTTACTAAGCCGGATGGCCTTTTGGTTCCCGGTACGTAGCCCCCTCCTCGGCTCGAGTTGTCCGCTCGGGTACACAAGTCTAGAACAATATACCCATAATAACTCAGCCTCATGCCGGATCCCTAGTAGGAACGATTGTTTGCATCATGTGCATTTGACTTAGGGGACTCAACACAGGGGTTGGGTCCGTCTAGGGCAGGTGTACCCAAAATAACAGACCATCTTGATGCATCCTATGTGCTACAAGTTGCATTTATCCAAGGGTAAAAGGGTCATTTGGCAGACCAATGATAGCTGAGGGTAAATGAAAAAATGAGAAAAAAAACAATGAAAAAAAAGAAAGAAGAAAGAAAAAAAAAAGAAAAAGAGAGGATGAAGTGTGAAGATAAAGCGAGTGGGGCCCAATTATATTTTATTTTCTGTCACATTTTGTTAAGGAAAAAAAAAGAGCTTGAAAAATTCAAAAGATTTTGCACTTTTTCATCATTTTCCGAAAATCAAAGATTAAAAAAACGGAAAAAGAAAATCAAAAAAAGATTTTGCATGTTTCATCATTTTTCAAGAAAAAGAAAAAATTATGTTTTCTCTAAATTAGTTATTTTTTAAATTCTCTCCCATATCCAATCTGCCCGAACTACGCATACATGATTCTCGTCTTTCGGGGCGTGATACGTAAGCAACCCACATAGGGTCCGTCTTCCTAGTTAATCTTAGGTTCTTGGCTTTGCGGGGTCTTAGCCAAATTTAGCACTTCTAGCCACCTTTTGGCCAAATAAGCCATTTTGCAAAAATAAATCATGTCTTGCATATGTCCAGTAGAGAATATTATTGTCTCACATAGTGTTGGTTTCAGTTTTCTCATACAGGTGTGGATCCACTTACCGGAATTTGAGCATGACAAACACCCCGGGACCATCCAGTCAGGGGTTGCTTAAGAAGATCTCTCTTTTTATTTTTTTATATTTTGAGTTTTGTACAGTAATGTCGAGTTTCTTTATTATTGTACTTTCTATTTTGTATTTGAAAAAGTGTGATATAAATCAAAAATCCAAAAAGAGATGTTGCGTTTTATATTACCGTTAGAAGTTTTCTTTAGAATACTAATTCTATGGAAAAAAAAATCATTTGAGGTGGTTTTGCTTTATTGAATTAAAATTACTTTTATATTTCCTTTAGTATATTAAGATTGAAATATTCAAAAAAAAAATAATTTTCTTTTCATACCTCTTTAGAAGTTTTCTTTAAAAAATAATAAATTCAAAAATCCAAAAAGATTTTCTTGTAAGATATATATTAAAAAAAAACAACAAAAATATATTATTTTATTTGCATTGGAATTTTAGGACATTGTATATAGAAAAAAAGAAGCACATTTTATCTTTTGTTTAGCTTTAGAGTTTCATCCTTAGGTAATCAAAAACTGAAATCCAAAAATATTTTTATCTTTTCCATTTCTTTTATTCGAAATCTTTTTTTTTCAAGATATCAAACGAAAATTCAAAATATTTTTCTTTGGTCTAGTCATTAGATTTCCTTTCTAAAAAAAAAGAAAAGAAAGAATCAAAAAATATTTTTTCTCTTGTAGGGTTTTTTTCTTAATAATCTCCCGTAGGGTGTTTGTTTCAAAAAGAAAAAAAAAAGAAAAATATGCTCGTTAAGCTTGAGTTTAGAATATATTATAGAACATTAACTCTAGAAAATTCAAAAAAAAAAAGATCTATTTCTTTTATTTCCCTTTTCTCGTCAGAGTAGTCTTTAAGATTAAAAAAAAAGAGAATGTTAGTTTGTTTCCTTTATTTTTGATCTTCCCGAACTACGCAAAGATCTGATTCATGCGGCGTCATGATACGTAGGCAACCTACATAGGGTTCGATCGAATCATTTTTCTTAATTTTTTTTAAAGAAAAAAAAAGAGAAAAAAAATCAAAAAAAACAACAAAAAAGAGAAAAGAAAAAAAGAGGGTGAAGTCGTGAGACATGAGAAATGAGAGGAAAGAAAAGAGCGATAATTAGATCG
>NW_017670378.1:327061-363291 GCF_001879085.1 Nicotiana attenuata | reverse complement strand
AAAAAGAAAGAAAAAAAAGAGGGTGAAGTCGTGGGACATGAGATATGAGAGGAAAGAAAAGAGCGACAATTAGAAAAAAAGAGGAAGGAAAATGATCAAGAAAGTGCTAGAAAAGCAAAGAAAAGAGAGGATTGAAATGAACAAAGTGGGATGATGCCAACTGACCTTCGCACCCTCGAAGTCATTTTAGAACCGATAACTGTGGCTATGTGCATTGCATTAAATGTGATATTTTTACTTGTTAAATGCCCTAACGATAACATGATGACTTCATCTGTTCCCTCTTTGTTCTCCTCATTAAAGCAGAAGGGTGGTTGGTTTGTGGTTCTTAAGGTAACTCGTCCATACAACACAAGGTCAAAGGGCAAGGTAGCCATGGCTGGCAAAAACTTGGGCATAAGGGTTGTTGACCCGTCAAGGGAGTTTGTGGAGTCGGAGTCTGAATTGAAAGAGGAGGTCCAAAGGGTGAAGCAACAGATGGCAGAAATGTATCAGTCTTGGATCAGGGGGCATCCTCCACCTTTATTCCCCACTAACTACACTGAAAACCCTGCAACTATCCCACCACTATCACAAATCCAGATTCTCACTGCTGTTGATATCTCCCCACAACCTTTTCACACTCTACCCGCCAAAACCACCTCATATACCGCTCCTTTGGCCACTCATGCTCTTGCAGCTCCTCCACCAGCTATTTTTCCTCGATACTCTAACGAGACTGTGTTCAAAGTCCTCGATGCCCAACACTATGCTCCAGAACCAACTTTCAAAGTCTCGGATCCATACTCTCACGCTTCTCATTTTGAGGCTCCTGGTGAAACTGAAAATCCTGGTAAGACAGTGGAGCAAGATGAGATATCCAGGAAGGTGAAAATCTTAGAGCAGTCTTTAAGAAACATGCAAGGGATAGGGAGCCAGATGAGCGTGGCTTACAAAGACTTGTGCTTGTTTCCTGACGTCCAACTGCCTACTGGGTTTAAGATGCCAAAGTTTGATTTATATGACGGGCACGGAGATCCCGTGGCTTATTTGAGAGGTTACTGCAGTAGGATGAGAGGCGCCGGGGCAAAAGACAATATTGATGGCGTATTTTAGTCAGAGTCTGAGTGGGGCAGCTCTGGAGTGGTACACCCGCCAAGATGCTAACAAGTGGTACACGTGGGACGATATGGCTTAGGCCTTTGCCAGGCACTTTCAGTATAATATAGAAATCGTCTCGGATCGCAGGTCCCTCGCCAAGATGAAAAAGAAGCCTAATGAAAGCTTTAGGGAATACGGCTTAGATGGAGAGAGCAAGCTGCCAGAGTCAATCCTCCGATGGAAGAAAAAGAGATGGTCGACTACTTTCTTCAAGCTCAAGAACCAACTTACTTTGGGCATTTGATCACGGCTGTGGGTAGGCCTTTTAATGATGTGGTAAAAATGGGAGAAATGGTAGAAGATGGGCTGCTGTCTAGCAAGATCATGAGTTATTCTACTTTAAAAGCCACAACACAAGAAATTCAGAACGACACATGAAGCTTGCTGGGTCAGAAGGAACACGATGATGTTGCCATGGTTGTTTCACAGTCACGACATGGATCAAAGGGTCCGCCTCACCAATATACCCAGCCTCAACTCCAACCCCAAACCTATCCCCGAGCTCCACATAATCCACCTTATTATCCTCCGAACAATGTCCGGTCATATGTCCAACCACCAGGTCACTCTCTATGGCAAGCGTCAGCACCGCATAATGCACTCTTGTCTACACAGCACTTTCGAGCACCCAACAACCCTAGAAAACAGGGGCAGGGAAGAGAACAAAGGCAAAGAAATAGTTTCATGCCAATTGGGGAGTCCTACACAAGCTTGTTTGAAAAGTTAAAGCATTCTGGCCTGATTGAGCTGCTCCTCGGCTATACTCCAGACCCGTATGCAAAAGGCTTTGATCCTACTGTACAATGCATGTACCACTCTAATGTCCAAGGGCATAGCATTGAAGATTGGCGTTCTTTAAAAAGGGAAATAGAAATAATGATTCAAGAAGGGGTGATTGTGATCAATGACAGCGACAGGGAGCACGCGAATCCTCTTGGGAACTTGTTGGCTAAAGTTGATGATATTGAAGTTGGTAATGGTCTTGGAAATATTGATGCGGAACTCAGTGGCTAAGATGTCGTGCTTGGTAATTGGAAAGACGCTCCATTTCTTGGTCAGCCGGAGAGGAGTTTTGGTGGTTTATTTTGTTGTCATTTTTGTTGTCCGGGTTGTTTTCAGGGTTGTAATTCGGATATTGTCTTGTGACTCAAACCCTTCTATCCTTTTATTTTGCCTAGTTTGTTTAGTCGTAGTAGCTCGTTTAGTGTTGTCTAGGTTTGTTCCAAGGTTGTAACCCCAGTTTAGTTTACTTGTTTTGTTGTTCAAACCCTTTCACCATCTGTCTAATGCAATTTTCTGTTTTCTGTTATTTCTAGTCATTTTTGTTTAGTTCTCTTTTCCTTTTATAGTTCTTTTCCTATTGACTCTAGTGACATGACATGCACGCGTAATTCTCAGCCTGGTCTTTAAAAGTTAGTTTAGTCATGAAGCAATGAAACAATTTTGAAGATGATAGGGACATTTGAGGGAAATAAGTAAAGGCATTTTGAGATCACTTCAAGCCCGAATTGTGTGAAAC
Organism: Nicotiana attenuata; assembly: GCF_001879085.1. Taxonomy (NCBI): domain Eukaryota; kingdom Viridiplantae; phylum Streptophyta; class Magnoliopsida; order Solanales; family Solanaceae; genus Nicotiana; species Nicotiana attenuata. Next base: position 360,632 of record NW_017670378.1, on the reverse strand, counting down.
TAGGGCAGATAGAACATAAAGAAATGCTATTAAAACGCATCATGCCGCATCAGGTTGAAGCTAAAGGCAAGTTTGCCCCTAATTAGCAGGGGTCGTTCGTGGTAATAAGAGTGTTGTCCAATGGTGCTTTGTATTTAACAGATGTAGATGGCAAATGTGTGGATATGTCTATCAATTCTGATGCAGTCAAAAAATATTATGTGTGATTTCTTTGGTTTGTTTAGTTGTGTTGTTTGTATCTGGCATGTGTTGAAGATTGGAATAACGAAGGCATTTTATTCTGCTACCTAAACACTTTATCCTTTGTTACCCCTTTGAGCCTTATTTATTTTCTTTCATATACCTCTTTTGGAATCAGAAGTAGAGCTTAGAAATATAGATACAAAGAAAAAAAAAGAGAAGAGAAAAAGAGAGAAAAATGGGAAAAGAGTAAAGAAAAGAAAAAAAAGAGAAAAAGAAAAAGAAAAGAGAAAAGCACAAAAAAAAAACAAAGCAATTCCTATGTCATGAACTACGTTCGACCTGATTCCTTTTAAGGATACGTAGGCAGCCTCACGGTTCGGTCCTATCAAACTAAAAAACCAAAAGTCCCCAGGCAAAGAAACTGGGGCAGAAGTTGTGGTTGTAAGAAATCCGATTCCAAAAGTTGTAATATTGAACCCATTTGAACTGTTTCGAGCCTTTTGATACCCTTTCTTTCTAACCCTATCTAAAAGCCCACATTACGGTCCAAAGAAAGACCTTCTGATCAGTCTTCGATAGATGCCAAGTCGAGCAAGTAGAGGTGATTCATATCAGGGGCAACACTCCAGTCCAAGCAGTAAAAATGAAAAATGAGAGAGTTTTATTGGTGAAAACCCTCGCGGGCACCGTAAGACGACGGAAGTTGAGAGAAATCAAAATGAGAGAGTCTTATTGGTGAAAACCCTCACGGGCACCGTAAGGCAACGGTAAGTTGAGAGACGAACAAATGAGAGAGGTTTGTTGGTGAAAACCCTCCAGGGCACCGCAAGCCGAACAAGGTCAGTGGTTTGGTGAAGAAATTGGGTTTTGAAGATCTTGGGGGGCATAAAGTACGACAACTGAAAGTTGATTGGTTGGGCAGATTAGGCCCCCTAATCCACAGGTGCATGTCATGGTCATTAGAGTTGGTATCCACATCTAATAGGTTTCTACTTTGTAGTTTTCTTGTTAGGAATCATCTCTTTCCATTGTCCTTTACTCTGTTCCTTTTGTCTTGTTTACTTCCTCTTCCTGAGTCTGTTTGGTCAGAACAAGTGAGAAATGACTTCAAAATTTGCCACCAGCTTTCCAATTGACGGGATCTGGCTAGCCATCAAAGTGGCATAAGTCAGGAAAGAACAACATGCGCACTGAGTTGGTAATAATCAACATGTTTTGGGATTCATGTGAAATACAAAGGTTTGGTATATATCAATTCATGAACAATGCAACAGATAGAGGATGTTGGGTGAACGGATCAAAGGTATTCTCTGTGATGAGGTTGACAGAGAAAGTGGTTAACCAATAACAAGCAAGGTCTTCTAAGCGGAAATCAAAGTTATCATGGCAAATGAAGGAGCAATAGACCTCAAGGCTAAGGCCAGTGGTTTAGGTCAAGAAAGAACAACATATGCACTGTGTGGGTGGGAATTGACGTGTTTTTGGATTCATGTGAAACACAAATGTTGGTAAATGTCAGTTCATGAGCAATGCAACAGATAGAGGGTATTGGGTCTGAACAGAGAAGAGGTATTTTCTGTGATAAGGGTGACAGAGAAATTGGTTAGTCAATAAGCAAGCAATGTCTTTCAAGGTGAAATCAAAGTTATCATGGCAAGTGAAGGAGCAATCGCCGCAAAGTGAAGGCCACAAACCAACCACCATGTTTAAACTCACAAGTTTTCTTTGTCTGAAACAGGGATGAAGGCTATGTTCATATCAAAGCTCGAAAGCTTGAATTTTTCAGGTGTAATGCCCCAATTCTGCTTACGCAAAGGTTATTGAGAAGATCACACATCACCCCTAGGAGAAACACTTCCTAGTCGGGGTTTTCATGTTATATTTTGTTCTAGGAGATGCACTTCCTAAATTGAGATTTTACCCTTAGGAGACGCACTTCCTAGTTTGAATCATTGAAGTTTCACCCCTAGGAGACGCACTTCTTAGTCTGGGTCTTTCAGGATACACCTGTAGGAGACGCACTTCCTAAATTGAGAGTTCATCCGTAGGAGACGCACTTCCTAGTATGAGTCATTGAAGTTTCACCCCTAGGAGACGCACTTACTAAGTTTATTTTCACCCATAAGAGACGCACTTCTTAAATTGAGAGTTCATTCATAGGAGACGCACTTCCTAGTTTGAGTCATTGAAGTTTCACCCCTAGGAGACGCACTTCTTAGTCTGGGTCTTTCAGGATACACCTGTAGGAGATGCACTTCCTAAATTGATAGTTCATCCGTAGGAGACGCACTTACTAGTATGAGTCATTGAAGTTTCACCCCTAGGAGACGCACTTCCTAAGTTTAAATTCACCCATAGGAGACACACTTCCTAGTTTGGTTCATTCAGGTTTTATTTTAGCAGGCACATTTGCTAGTCAAAGTTTCTTGGTTTTATTCGTAGGAGACGCACATCCTAGTCTCGTCTTTAGTTTACTATCATCATTCCATCAGTAGTATAAGTGGTTTACTATTTTGCTAACAACTCACAAATCTTCCTAGTGCAAACTGGGGCAGAAAATCTCGTTTGTTTTGTTTGTTTTGGTTGCAGAAAGCCACATGGAAAACAAGGGAACACAAAAAGTTTCGGAAATCAGGCGCCCACCTGGAGAACAAGGGAAGACAGTTCAAGTTTCAAGGGAAGGCAGTTCAAAGGGAAAGCAGTGCAAATATTGGTAATCAGGCGCCCACCTGGAGAACAATGGGAAGGCAGTCCAAGTTTCGAAAGAAGACAGTTCAAGTATTGGCAATCAGGTGCCTACTTGGAGAATAAGGGAATTCACTTCAGAACGCAATTTAAGTCAGCAACAAAAGAAGTTCGCGGCAAGAATGCGAGTCAACAGTCCGAGGTGATCAACATAAGTTAGTCACAATAAAAAAAAGAAGAGAAAGGCAAGAAGTTAATCCAAATGCAGAAGCTGATGAAAGATGTGGGATGTTCAAGACATGGTCGAGGTCACAAGCACTGCATACCTGGTCTTGTTCCAAAAAGCTGAAGAAGGATGAACTAGCACCTGCAACTAGCAAGCGTCAAGGTTCAAATCTAAAGTCTGCATGATAAACCACTCAAGACTCAAGATCAAGCTTCAGAAGATTTATAGATAGGAATCTTGTAACTCGTAGTTGACAGGCTTAGCTAGTCTTTTTCATGTTTTGGTTTTTTATGTAACATCAGGACCGCGGATCGGAACCTCGGCGGAACGGCACCTCGACTGGCTCTCCACCTTGGCATACTCCATCATCGCACTCACTTTTGAACTACACGTGGCCTGATTCCTTTATAGCCAAGGATATGTAGGCAGCTCAGACACCAGGACTCGGTCACATTCCCCTTTTCTCTTAGTTTTGGTCACTTTAAATAAGGGGCGGGTCAAAATATCTATCTAGTCGTTCTTTGTCCGAAAACGCTTCGCATTTTCCAGTCAAAGAGGGGCAGCTGTAGACATGTGATTTTTGACCCTCCCCAAGATTTCTTATATTTTAGCATGTAAATATTTAATATAGGCCTAATATAGCTATTTCAACTATTTTTGACTTCTTTCCTTTATTTTCGTCATAAAAATAGAAAATTACAAAAAATTATTTTAGCTTACGTATCTTTCATTTAAATAAAAAAATACAAAAATAGTACATTATTTCTATCTTTACATAATCTTGAAAATACAAAAAATATATAATAGTTTCATGTTAGCTTTTGCATTGTGTAGTATTTTTATCTTATTTTAAAAGGAGTCAATTAAGGTGTTGGATCACAATTTTAAGAGTTTTAGAGTCCAGTTCTTGGCCCAATTCGGTTAGTCCATTAAGCCTAGGGACCCTTATAGATCCTCTTTAGAATAAAAATAAATAAAAAAGACCCTAAGGACCTAATACACAAAAGACCTAGGGACTAATGAGCAAAAAAATACAAAATATAACCCTAGACCCTACACCTATAAAATTGTACCCCCAAACCCCAAGGTACAATTGGTACCCACTTATTCTAGATAGATTAGGGATTTTTCTATCTTTTTGCTCATGTTTTAAATGTTTTTTTCTTTCTGGTTGTGGATTGTGGTAGCAACATATCTTTATCAATGATATCTATTGTTTTGCTCTTGTTCAATGTTAATCTTTCCTTGATAGTTTAAATATGTTTGCTTGATTACTGATGATTAAACCATAATTGCACTTGCAGTTGCCCCAGTGGTCATGAGTACTTATTATTTCTGGGACTCACACTTTATATGCAACTTTTCGATAATGCCAAAAGGGGGAAGAGATATTGTGCTTTACATATTCTGAATAAGTGATATTTATAACCTAATTAACCTGGTCATTGATGATAAGTGAATTTTCTAAATTTTGTATTGATGGTTAAGCTGAGTTCTTACAGGATCCACATAAGTAAAAAGCACATAGTTTGTCATCATCAAAAAGGGGGAATTTGTTGTCCTAAGAACAGGTGAAGTTTTGACAATTGACAAAAGAACTCAAACATAGACCAGGTCCATCTTGTAAAGCACAGTCATGATCAACCTGTACATGTGAGATGCACGTGAAGGAGATAAGTCTAACTGGTCAAGCAGCAATATCTCCTTATCTGATCAAAAAGGTTGCATATTGGATAAAAAGAGAAATACTCCTAACATGAAAAGAACACAGTTTAGGATGAAGATAGTGTTAGAGCTTGAGATCATCATGAACTCTTCTGCGATAGAAGATTAGCAATTGAATCCCAGTCAAACTCTGATTACTAACCTATTAAATGTCAGTGTTGCTCTCTTTTACAGGTATGTGTTAGATCATGTTTTAATGATGCAATTAATATACATGTGCAGGAACTCAAAGAAGTAAAGAAGAACTGCCGAGATAGTTCATGACAAACAAGGGAAGAATTCACTCGCAAGGATTTACAAGGAAAGAAATAAATATTCATCAGCAAATCAGGATTAGCTTCGTAAATCTGGGAAATCAAACCAGCATCAAATCAGCAGCATCATGATTAACGGAACTAGAAAAATCAAGGTAGAAGATCAGGGATTAGCGGAGCTGGAATAATCAAGGCGGAATCACGGAAGAATAAAAGATAGAAGAAGATTTGGGAAGCGATCGTTTTTGGAAGATCCAACAATCAAGGAATATCTCGCATTGCAATCATCTGCCAAAGGAAAGAAGATCAAGTGGAGCTAACGGCTCACTCCTTATTCTTGGAAAGAATCAATTCTCTCCAAGGATCAAAACCCTTGGGTTGACAAGCCTCTACCGTTCATTATAGTATAAATACTCCCTTGTAAACCCTAGTCTAGACATACTTTGATCGAACCAAAATACTCTCCTTATTCTACTGCAAACAAACATAGTAGCTTACTTAAATCTGCTGTGAAACAAGTCAGGGATAGAAAGAGGGTACACAACTGGTGAGGCATTGTATCAAAATGAGTGCTAGAAGAACTGAGCGATATTCATCACATCTGTACTCGAAAGAAACTCATTTACTAGAAGAGAACTCCCTTTCAACCCAAGGGGACTGGATTAGGATTCACATTGAATCCGAACCAGTATAAAATCCTGGTGTCTTTAATTCCTGCAAATTACTTTTTACATTTTAATTTAAGATATCATACCTGCTTAATTACCATATCCAGTCGACTACTCTAGTTATAAGTCAACTTATAAGCGATTTATTTTAAATAATTTACAATTCACCCCCCACCCCCTCTTGTACTTTCAATTGGTATCAGAGCAAGGCTCATATTTGGTCTTTTGCTTAACAGCTTGTGAGAAAAGATCATGGCAAATCAGGTTATCATAGGAGCTCTCTTTCAGGAAGGAACTTCACAAGTTAGACCGTCATACTTCAATGGACAGCACTTCTCTCATTGGAAAGTACGAATGGAAATCTTTACCAAAGCATACGATTTTAAAAGTATGGAGAGCCATCAAAAAGGGAAATTATCCACTACCTGCTAGCACTCCACCACTCGCTGATCCTGATGACATAGACTCATACTCAAAGGAGCAACTGGAAATTGTACAAGTGAACAACAAGGCAAGGAATCTTCTTTACAACGCCATAAGTGGTGAAGAATATGAGAAAATATCGAGTTGTGATACAGCCAAAGAGATGTGGGACAAACTTGAGGTCACTTATGAGGGAACCAGCAAAGTAAAGGAAACTCACATCAACATGCTAGTTCATGACTACGAACTCTTCTCAATGAAAGAAGGAGAATCCATTGAGGAAATGTTTGCCAAGTTTAGTAAGATAATCAGTGACTTAAATGCTTTTGGCAAGCCCTACCCCAGTGGTGAACAAGTCAGAAAAGTTCTCAGAAGTTGCCAACCACTTGGCAGACCAAAGTAGTCACGCTGGAATCTCAAGACCTAAACAAATCATCCTATGATGAACTACGAGGAGAACTCATTGCTTTTGAAAGGACGCATCTGAAAAAGACAAATCAAGAGGAGAAAAAGAAAACAGTTGCATTCAAAGCATCCACTGAATTAGCTGAAAATGAAACTGATGATCCTGAAGCTCTACAAGAAGATATTGCTATGATGTCTAGAAGCATGGATGGACTAATGAGAAGATACAGAAACACAAAGAAAGGAAGATTCCCTCCAAGACGATCCAAGCAGTACAATGAACAGGACAAGAACGACGGCAAATGCTACGAATGTGGAAAATTCGGTCACGTTCAAGCTGAATGTCCAGAACTGAAAAGGAAGATCTCTAGAGGCTTCAACAAGAACAAATCTTTCAGAAGCTGGAGCGATGAGGATGAATCAGACCATGAAGAAATAGCAAATCTTTGCTTTATGACATTTCTGGAAAATGAAATAGACAAAACCTCAGGGTGCTGGACAGATGAAGATGATTCAGATGATGAAAACTGCTTCATGGCACGAGGTGAAACTAGCGAGGTAAGATCTTATGACTGTGAGAGATGTAATGAATTGCAGGATATTCTTGACTCTACCTTAAAGGAGTCTCAATGAATGATGAATGAACTTAAGAGACTTACTAAGGAAGTCAAAGACTGGAAACTCAAACATGAAGTATGTGAAATCGAAAAAGAAGTACTTCAAGAAGAGTTTGAGGAATTGCAAATACAGCTTAACAGCTTGCGCAAATCCACCCGTCACAGTTCTGTCAAGTCAAACCAGACGACTTACAAGTCAACTAGAAAGGAACCAATCAGAACCAAATCGACCAGTCGATCGGACCAGATGACTTACAAGTCAACTGGGAAGAAACCAACTAACTCTAATCGGCTGGTTCTAACACGTATGAGAGACCTGAAAGTAGGTCTGGAGCTAAATGTCTTTATTGCAATATAAGTGGGTGCAAATATTCCAATTGTCACTTTCGAAAATCTAATATGGCAAGATGGGTTTGGAAGCCAAAAAATTCTAAACCTAGTAACACTAACTCTCCAGGACCCAAGCAAGCTTGGGTACCTAAAAGAAAGTGATGATCTTGTCATGCAGGAACACCATAGAGTAAGCCGCAAAGGAAAATGGTATCTAGATAGTGCGTGTTCCAGCCACATGACAGGTGATAAAAACCTACTCAAAGAAGTTACAAAGATCGATGGAGGAAGTGTAAGATTTGGAGACGATTCAAGGGGCAAAGTAGTTGGCACTGGAACAATTCCCTTCAACAACAATTGTGATATTACGGAAGTATATCTTGTTGATGGCCTAAACTACAATCTCCTAAGTATAAGTCAACTCTGCGACTCAGGTTATGAGGTAAAGATTAAAAGAACAGGTTGTGCTATTGAAGACGAATCAGGTAAGATAATCCTTCCGGGAAAAAGGTATGGAAATGTTTATATACTTGATGGATTTGAAAATATAGATGGCCACATCTGCTTAACCTCTATTTCTGATGATCCCTGGTTATGGCACAGAAGACTTGGCCACGCAAGCATACATTTGATTGAAAAACTATCCAAACATGATTTAGTTATTGGCTTGCCTAAGCTGAATTTTTCTAGAACTCACATTTGTGATGCAAGCCAAATGGGTAAGCAAACTAGAAACTCTTTCAAAAACAAAGATATTGTGTCTACTTCGAAACCTTTGCAACTACTTCATATGGATTTATTCGGACCTACTAGAACTGCTAGCTTAGGAGGTAAGAAATATGCTTTTGTTATTGTTGATGACTTTTCACGTTTCACTTGGGTGATTTTCCTGTCTCATAAGGATGAAGCCTTAAGATCTTTGAAGTTTTCTGCAAAAGGATTGAAAGAGAAAAGGGATATCTGATCTCAAAAATTCAGAGTGACCATGGAGGAGAATTTGAAAGCAGAGCTTTTGAGGACTTCTGTAACGATCAACGATACACTCACAATTTCTCTGCACCATGCTCACCACAGCAAAATGGGGTTGTAGAAAGGAAGAACAGAACCCTTCAAGATATGGCAAGAACCATGCTACTAGAACATTCATTGCCAAATCATTTCTGGGCAGAAGGCGTAAGTACTGCATGTCACATTCTCAATCGTTGCCTCATAAGGCCAATTCTGAAAAAGACCCCCTATGAACTCTGAAAAGGTAAACGTCTAAATATTAGTTATTTTCATCCCTTTGGAAGCAAATATTTTATTCACAATAATGGTAAGGACAATCTTGGAAAGTTTGATCCAAGAAGTGATGAAGGTATTTTTCTTGGCTATTCATTAAATAGCAGATCTTTTAGAGTCTTTAATAAACGTACCTTATGTGTAGAAGAATCTTTACATGTTATATTCGATGAAAATAATCCTTTGGTCGAGAAAGTAACAACTGCAGGTGACGAAGAACAAACTCAAGGAGCTCGGGACAAAGGAAAATCACAGGAGTCAACTAACACGACTAGCATGATTGAGTCAACTATAGAAAACAGCAACAATACTCCAGATCAACAAGCAGAGTCGACTACAAGTATAGTCCGACTGAATAAATAGAGAAGCGAACCCGAATATCCTCAGAAATACATTATAGGGGATCCAAATGAAGGAATGAAAACCAGGGCTGCCCTAAAAAAGAAAGCAAATATTGCATTGATTTCTCAAGTTGAGCCAAAAAAGGTAGAGGAAAAACTGAAGGATTTAAGCTGGGTGCAAGCCATGCAAGAGGAATTGGATCAATTCAGCAAGAATCAAGTATGGAAACTAATACCCAAACTGGATAATGTGTTTGTAATCGAAACAAAATGGGTATTCAGAAACAAATTGAACGAGGATGGAAAAGTTATAAGAAATAAGGCGAGATTAGTTGCTCAGGGCTATTCACAGCAAGAAGGAGTCGACTATGATGAGACCTTTGCCCCAGTGGCTCTGTTGGAATCTATACGAATTCTCTTGGCATACGCATCTTTTAAAGGGTTCAGGCTGTTTCAAATGGATGTCAAAAGTTCCTTTTTGAATGGATTCATCGAGGAAGGAGTCTTTGTAAAACAGCCTCCAGGCGTTGAGGATTCAAAATTTCCATACCATGCATACAAGCTTACTAAAGCATTATATGGTTTGAAACAAGCTCCACGTGCCTGGTATGATAGGTTGAGTACTTTCCTTGTTGATCATGGCTTTACCAGAGGTAAAATAGACACTACCTTGTTCATTAAACGATCAACGGAAGGTAATCTTATTATTCAAATTTATGTAGATGATATTATTTTTGGAAGTGCTAACCCTCTTATGTGCAAGGAATTTTCAAGTCTTATGCAAAGTGAGTTTGAAATGAGCATGATGGGTGAACTCACATTCTTTCTTGGGCTACAAATTCAACAAACCGAAGAAGGAACTTTTATTTGTCAGACTAAATACACAAAGGAGCTGATTTAAAATTTTGGTAGGAGCAATGCTAAGTCAATTGGGACTCCTATGAGCCCTGCTACAAATTTGGATAAAGATGAACAGGGCACTCCAGTCGATGAAACCAAATACAGAGGAATGATTGAATCACTACTATATCTGACAGCAAGCCGACCAGATATTATGTTTAGCGTATGTAAATGCACCAGGTTTTAGTCGGCTCCCAAGGAGTCACATCTGACTGCTGTAAAAAGAATCATTCGATATCTCATTGGAACAATATCTTATGGATTATGGTATCCTCGCTCTAATTCATTTAAATTAGAAGGTTTTTCAGATGCTGATCTTTCAGGTGATAAAGAAGATAGAAAGAGCGCAAGTGGCACTTGTCAATTACTAGGAAAGGCATTAATATCCTGGAATAGCAAAAAGCAAGCATCAGTCGCCTTGTCCACTACAGAAGCTGAATACATTGCAATTGGACAATGTTGTGCACAACTTCTGTGGATTTCTCATCAACTGGGTGACTATGAACTTTCATTTAAACCTATACAAATTTTCTGTGATAATTCTAGTGCTATTTGCCTTTCAAAAAATCCTGTGCATCACTCTAGAGCAAAGCATATAGATAGCATCATTTTATTAGAGATCATATTCTTAAAGGTGATGTAGAAATAGCTTTTGTTGGTACCGCTGCTCAATTAGCCGATATTTTTAATAAGCCTTTGCTGGAAGAAATATTTTGTACTTTGAGAAAATTACTTGGTATTATTTGCTGGTCTAAAAACTCTTAGGACCTATGTGCTCTTTTTATAAAAAGTGTTATAATTGTCCTTTCCCACACATTAATTGTGCCCCCGATTCTTTCACTCTCTTTTCACATCAGTTTGCAGTACGAAGATGGAAAGCCAATCATCACATCTCCTCAACTGACACCTTTTCCTTTTCTGCACTCAACCGTCAAATATTTCCTTCTTAAGTTAGAGAACCTCTTCAGTCACCCTCACACCCATCTTCTCTCCAAAACCTTCTGCAAAACCTCTTCTTCAATGGCAAAACATTCCAAGACCCCCATGGAAGGGTCGTGGATCTTGATGATATGGAAGCTCTCGACTGTAAGGTAAAAGATCTTTTTGTCTATCAGGGGTGGGAAAAATTTCTTTCCGTTCCTCCGCCTAAGGTTTATGAGCCCTTAGTTCGTATGTTTTATGCCAATCTCCGCTCAAATAAACCAGATAGGCTAGAATCTCTAGTACTAGGTAAACACATTGTTCTTGATTGTGCCCTGTTTGATTCACTTTTCCAATGTCGTTGCTCTGGTTTCCCGACTCTGTTTAAAAATGTATGTCCTGATAACTTTGAAATTACTTTTGACCAAGCCAAACAATGCATTGTTGAAAATCCCTCTTAAACCCTTCCAAATCAATTGGGTCCTAGTGATGTGAGTTTTGAGACTCGAGTTCTGGCCCATATTGTGGCAACCACCTTACTTCCCCGTACTGGCTCTTTTTCAACTTTCTCTCAAAGGGATACATTCTTTGTCTACTGTCTCATCACCAAACTCAAACTCAAGCTTTCCTCCTGGGTCATAAATTTCATGATAGAAAGTGCCGAAGATCCCACTAGTTTACCCTATGGTATGGCAATCACCCATATTCTGGAAGCCCATCAAATCTCATTGTCTGATTATCCCTTCATCACTGTCTCAAACTGCTACAATTCTAGAGCCTTTGCTAGTATGGGGTATGTGAGTATTAAGGGCTCCTGGGTTAAGAAAAGTGAGAGTGAAGCCAAACAGAGTCCTATAGAAGCCAAAACTCCCTCAGTTGTTCCTCCTCCTACTCTTGCCAGTTCTGAGCTGAGTGAAAAACTTAGCTCCATTGACTCCAAACTCTCTGACATCAAGACTCTTCTTTCAGCTACTCAGTCCACTGTGGGTGGCATTCATTCTATCTCAAAGGAAACAGGGTCTGACGTGTCCAAAATCAGAGTTGTTGTTCTCAGAGTCAGGGAAAATTTTGTCAAAGCTTTCAAGGAGGTGCACGACAGGCTAGATGGTATGAGCATCTTTGCAAATACAAGCTTCGAACAAATGAAGGAGTCCATCTGCAACACTCTTACCTATTTCTTGCGCCGCTAGTGTGGATGTTTTTCAAAACTATATGTGTTATTGCAACTTGTTCTGGTGGTTTTGTAGGCTGTGCCCCTGGATAATTTTTCTTTTTTTTGGTGTTGTGGGCTGTTTAATCAGCCGATGGGTGCTATGTTTTGCTAGATATGCCTCTCATCCCTCTTTGCTGATGTCAAAAAGGGGGAGAAAATATGTCTGTTAGATCATTATGTGTTCTGGTATTATGTGTTTGCTATGTGTTATGGCGTTATGTGAACAGGTACTATACAGGTACAGGTACAAGTCGACTATGTGTGCAACATGACCACACACTTCTTATAAATGCATAGGTAGTACTCTATATGTATACTAAACAGGTACAAGTCGACTGCACCCATTTAGGGGGAGATTCATGAACAAGCCAAGTCGACTGCATACATTGAGGGGGAGTCAAGTCGACCAATAAAATACAGGGAAGTCGACTGATGTTTACTTCTTTACACAGTATATTATTTTGCCATCATCAAAAAGGGGGAGATTGTTAGATCATGTTTTAATGATGCAATTAATATACATATGCAAGAACTCAAAGAAGTAAAGAAGAACTGCCGAGATAGTTCATGACAAACAAGGGAAGAATTCACTCGCAAGGATTTACAAGGAAAGAAATAAATATTCATCAGCAAATCAGGATTAGCTTCGTAAATCTGGGAAATCAAATCAGCATCAAATCAGCAGCAGCATGATTAACGGAACTAGAATAAGCAAGGCAGAAGATTAGGGATTAGCGGAGCTGGAATAATCAAGGCAGAATCACGGAAGAATAAAAAATGGAAGAAGATCTGGGAAGCGATCGTTTTTGGAAGATCCAACAATCAAGGAATATCTCACATTGCAATCATCTGCCAAAGGAAAGAAGATCAAGTGGAGCTAACGGCTCACTCCTTATTCTTGGAAAGAATCAATTCTCTCCAAGGATCAAAACCCTTGGGTTGACAAGCCTCTACCGTTCATTATAGTATAAATACTCCCTTGTAAACCCTAGTCTAGACATACTTTGATCGAACCAAAATACTCTCCTTATTCTACTGCAAACAAACATAGTAGCTTACTTAAATCTGCTGTGTAACAAGTCAGGGATAGAAAGAGGGTACACAACTAGTGAGGCATTATATCAAAATGAGTGCTAGAAGAACTGAGCGATATTCATCACATCTGTACTCGAAAGAAACTCATTTACTAGAAGAGAACTCCCTTGCAACCCAAGGGGACTGGATTAGGATTCACATTGAATCGGAACCAGTATAAAATCCTGGTTTCTTTAATTCATGCAAATTACTTTCTGCATTTTAATTTAAGATATCTACCTGCTTAATTACCATATCCAGTCGACTACTCTAGTTATAAGTCAACTTATAAGCAATTTATTTTGAATAATTTACAATTCACCCCCTCTTGTACTTTTAGTATGCACATAAGCAGAAGTTAAACTTAAATTGAGAGCAAAAGAGCAAGGCGATTTTGCAAGCAATTTATGTGTGATTTGAGTGTGCAATCCTGAAGCTACTTGAACGAGATAGAAGAACCAGTTCCATGTGTCTATCTTTTATTCTACTTCAATTGTAGTAGGTGATTATACATTGTACCTTTCATCTTTCACAGAAGCAATTGTATTAGGTACCTTGAGTGTTCAAGTTAGAGTTAACTTGAAGTTGTCACAATAGTTGAGGTTGTGTGCCGCAACGGGATTAGAGTTAATCCTTAGGTTTACAAAGAGTTTTTGTAAATTCTATTTTGGCTCAGTGATTTTAGAGGAAGTTTGGGAAAATCCTCCTGAGTAGTAGGTCGTGGTTTTTTCACCGTTTGAGCCAGGTGTTTTCCATATAAAAATCTTTGTGTTCTTTCTTTTCTGTGTTTATTATTCCGCGAATAGTAGTAGTTGGAATGCCTAGAAGAACCAGGTTCTTCTATAGTTCAGTTAAGCGAAAATTGGGTACCACACAAATCACCCCCCCCCCCTTCTTGTGTGATATTGACGCTTGAAACATCAGCAGGCCCAGCAGAAAGGCGAGCTGGTGGAGCATTTTCAAGAGGAGCTCAAGATGAAGGATGCTGAGACCCTAGGATGGAAGCAATGTATGGACCGTCTCGCCTTAGAGAAAGATACTCTTCGGAAGAAACTGACTTCAATTGAACGCCATCTTCAAAGTGTAAAGGAGGAAACCCTAGACTGAAGCTGCAAATCAAGGAGCTCGACGCTAAATCTACTACTGAGCTTGCAAAGTCCAAATCTGATGTAGAGGCATTTGTGTCTTCGTACCGAGCTGGCGCTGAAGCCGCTAACACTCGGGCATACGAGATCTCTACTGCAGCCGAAGTTAAGTTATCATGTGCTCTCGACCATGCCAGGCGACAGTCCTGGAGAGAAACCCTCGAGGAGGTGCATGCTCGTGGCTTCGACCTCTCAACCGACATTGAAAAAGCAAAGACTTTGGAGGAGGAGGTTGCCGCTTTGCTATTTGATGATGAGAATTATGCTAGTGGCTCCGAGAGCGGAGGATATAATGATAAAGTCCCCGAGGAGTAGGTTCTCGAAGACACGACTCCCGAAAATGCAGCTCCCGAGGATGTGGCTTCTAGAGATGTGGTTCTTGAGGACGTGGCCCCGAAGTAGATTAGGTTCCTTTATTTTGTTTTTGTGTTTTTGTGTAAGGTCCCCTCGTGGGTATTGTAAATATATTTGTAAACATCACTTATAAATATAAAGAATCTCTTTGCTTTATCTTCGATTTGTATTGAATTCCGTTTCGTCTTCATTTGTGAAAAAAACTGATGTTATAAATCCAGTGATCAGTCCGAATATTGGCTTGGACTCAGAATATAATAAACCATTAGGTTTTTATTGATCGATGGGCGATCTTTAAAATAGAATACCTCTTAAGGTTTTTGCTAATCCTCGAGCTAAGCTTAAGTTGATTTGACGCGAGCTCGGAATGATGTGACTCTTGAATCCTAGTTGAGTGAGAGTAAGGTCTTGAATTCTACATTCTTTGGACCTTAGGCAATTTTATATTGGCCCTTAGGCTCTTTTAGGTTGGCCCTAAGGCTCTTTAAGTTGGGCCAATTCGGCCTCTAAAGCAGCTATAATTTTTCCCTCTTTTCGGCTAAAAGACTTAGTGAAAATTTTTCTATGCCTTAGCATGTGTTTTTTGTACCCGTTGGGTTTTTTTAAGGTTCGATCGATTGGAACCTCATTTATAATTCGTTTATGTAACGATAATCGAATACCCCTTGAGGTTTTTTCGAAGGCGGATGTTATCGAAGCCTTTAAAATATTTGAGGGCTAATTTTATCGAAGCCTTTAAATTATTTGCTTTTGTCGAGGGTAGCCTGATTTAACCGGACTTTCAAAGTGTTTGAACGCTTTTAATTTATGGCGGGAGTCGGACGTCTCCGAGCCGTATTATTTCTGTCGTAGCCTTTTTTATGTGACTGTAGTCTCTAATATGGTCGTAGCCTTCGGGTATGTCTCTTGAGCTTGTTTCCTGATAACCTTTCAAACTTGGTTAGTCCCCGAGTATGATAGCCTTGGCCTTTATATCGAGGGGATGCCTATTTGAGATATTATGAATTCAAGTTTTTGATGGCTCAGATGTGTTGGCTGTCAATGACAGTCCCCAGTATTCGGGGTGCATTTGCGTTCTGGCTCTTGAGCCGTTTCTCGTAGAATTATTAGTGTGAAGCTCGTATAATAGTAGACTTATTTGAGACACAAAGTGTTTTGATATAGAAAGAATGCTTCTTTAAATAATGCATACCTGTTTTGCCGTTGGGGCTCGACTATTCTCCATGGACACTGTTCATCTGACCGTTTGGCCTATTACAAAGTTCTCCTATCGAGGCCCTCTTTGGCGTGAAGTATTTTCCTTGAAAATATATTCTCCGATGGTGATACCCCCCAGTACTCGAGGTTGATTGAAAAGAAGCCTTGGATAATGCCGAGTTCTCCTTAGGTAGCACATAGTTGTTGCCTCGTTAAAAACCTCGCCGGCAAAACCAATTTGGGACAAGATCTGATCTAAGGCTCCATATCAAGGAAACGATCGATATCGTCACTAGCATCAAGATTTCTAGCCCTTCCAGATTGGTATCTCACTGATGGCTCTCCCCCCCCCCCCCCCCCCNGTCCCTTGGCCCGTAGGTCCTGACACAAGGTTAGAATTCTAGCCCTTCCAGAGTGGTATCTCACTGATGGCTCGGGCCCCCCGGGAAGGAGGCCTTCTTCGCCTTCCACCTAAGCTGCACAGGAAAGGCCCAAAGCCAATCCCAGGGAACAGTGAAGCTTCATAGGGTCTTTCTGTCCAGGTGCAGGTAGTCCGCATCTTCACAGACATGTCTATTTCACCGAGCCTCTCTTCGAGACAATGCCCAGATCGTTACGCCTTTCATGCGGTTTAAAACCTAAGGACTTCGTGTAGAAAGGTGTCTTCGATATCTTCTATCGATCACTTGTAATGGATTAGTTTCAAATTCAAATGGACAAAAGAAGAAAGTCATACCTTAGCAATAGTATCGTTTAAGTAGTGATACGTTCCAATTGTTTGTCAGTTGTTCACCTTCCATTGTGCTAAGTTTGTAAGATCCTTTACCGACAACTCCAATGACTCGGTATGGTCCTTCCCAATATGGGCCTAGTTTCCCTTCATTCGGGTCTCGAGTATTGAGGGTAACTTTCCATAGAACTAAGTCCCCGATTCCAAAGTGTCGAAGCTTGGTCCTTCTATTGTAGTATCTCTCGATTCTTTGCTTCTGTGCGGCCATCCAAACAAGTGCTTCAACTCGTTTTTCATCTAATAGCTCGAGGCTAGTATTCATAGCCTCTTGATTTGACTCCTCCGATGCATGTCAAAACCTGGGGCTGGTTTCTCCGACCTCGACAGGGATGAGGGCCTCGAAGCCATATATTAAAGAGAACGGAGTAGCCCTTGTTCCTGACTTTGATGTTGTTTGATATGCCCAAAGGACCTCGGGCAAAACTTCTCTCCATTTTCCCTTTGAATCGTCCAACCTTTTCTTTAGGTTTTGGATGATAGTTTTGTTTGTTGACTCAGCCTGTCCATTCCCTGTTGGGTGGTATGGTGTTGATAAGATCCTCTTTATTTTGTGCGCTTCGAGGAACCCCATTACCTTGCTGCCAACGAATTGCCTCCATTGTCACATACAATCTCGACAGGTATCCCGAACCGACATATGATGGTCCCAGATGAAGTCAATTACTTCCTTTTCTCTGACCTTCTCGAAGGCCTGTGATTCCACCCATTTAGAAAATAATCAGTTATAAACAAACTAAATTTAGATTAACCTGGGCCATTGGTAGAGGGTCGACTATGTCCATTCCTTATTTCATGAAAGGCCACGGGATAGGACCGAGTGGAGTTATTCCTCGGGCTAATGGATCATTGGTGCAAACCGTTAGCACTTATCACATTTTTTAACAAACTTCTTAGCATCCTTTTTCATGTTATCCCAGCAAATACCCTGGTCTGATAATTTTGCGAATCAAAGACTCGGCGCCGGAGTGATTCCCATAAGTACCTTCGTGGATTTCTCGTAGAACATAATCGGTGTCCCCCTGCCCTAAACATACCGCTAATGGTCCATCGAACGTTCTTATGTACAATGTTCCATCTTCATCTAATGTGAACCTATCAGCCTTGGTTCGTAGGGCCCTCGATTCTTTGTGGTCCGATGGGAGTTTTCATTTTTTTAAATAATCGATATACTTATTTCTCCAATCCCAAGTCAAACTTGTAGAATTTATCTCGGTATGAACTTCTTCAACCACAAACCTTGATAATTGGACGACAATCCCCAGGACGATATCATCTTCTTCAACCGAGGATCCCAAGTTAGCAAGTGCATCGACCTCACTATTTTGTTGTCGAGGCACAAGATCTAGAGTCCACTCCTTGAAGCGGTGCAAAATTACTTGTAGCTTATCCAAGTACTGTTGCACCTCTCGAACTTCAAAACTTTTGTTTACTTGGTTTACCACCAACAGTGAATCGCACGTGCCTTCAATGACTTCTGCTCCCAAGCTTTTAGCTAGCTCGAGACCTGCAATCATGGCCTCATACTCGGCCTCATTATTAGTCAACCTAGAAATTTTGATAGATTGTCGCCTGTAGGTGGCTTCAAGATAATGCCAAGCCCGGACCCTTTCACATTCGAGGCACCGTCCGTGAAAAGGGTCCATACCCCCGATGATGTACCCGATCTTAGCGGGAGTTCTTTCTCTTCGGGTACGAGGGTCGGCGTAAAATCGGCCACGAAGTCGGCTAGGATTTGAGACTTGATGGTCATTCAGGGTTGATATTCGATATCGTACCCGCTAAGTTCGACGGCCCATTTGGCCAACCGGCCTGATAGCTCAGGATTATGTAAAACATTTTGAAGGGGGTAAGTGGTAAATACACATATGGGATGACACTGAAAATATGGCTTTAGCTTTCTAGATGCGCTTATTAATGCAAGTGCTAATTTTTCTAAGTAAGGGTATCTAGTTTCAGCATCTCCTAGAGTTCGGCTTACATAATAAACAGGGAATTGCGTACCTTGCTCTTCTCAAACTAGTACCCCACTTACCGCTATTTCAGATACTGCCAAATATAAGTAAAGCTTTTCATCTACCTTCGGGGTGTGAAGCAAAGGCGGGCTCGATAAGTATCGCTTCGATTCTTCCAAGGCTTGCTGGCATTCCGGGGTCCATGCGAAATCCTTTTTCTTTTTGATCAAGGAAAAGAACCTATGACTTCGATCTGATGACCTCGAAATGAACCGACCCAAGGCAGCTATTCATCTTGTTAGCCTTTGCATGGCCTTCACACTATCCATGACTGTGATATCCTCGATGGCCTTGATCTTGTCGGGGTTAATTTCGATACCCCGATTCGACACCAAGAGGCCGAGGAACTTACTCGAGCCGACTCTGAAGGCACATTTTTCCGGGTTAAGCTTCATGTTGTACTTCCTTAAGATTTTGAATGTTTCCTGCAAATGAGTTAAATGGTCCTCTGCGCGCAGGGAGTTAACCAACATATCATCAATGTAAACTTCCATCGATTTACCTATCTGTTCCTCGAACATTTTGTTAACTAGGCATTGGTATGTAGCTCCTGCATTTTTAGCCCGAAGAGAATTACGTTGTAACAATAAGTTCCATATATAGTGGTAAACGAGGTCTTTTCCTGGTCCTCCGGGTTCATCTAAATTTGATTGTACCTGGAGTAGACGTCGAGAAAAGTTAGGATCTCCTGGCCAACCGTGGCATCGATCATACGATCGATGTTGGGAAGTGGGAAAGAGTCTTTTGGGAATGCTTTATTTAAATCCTTGTAATCTACGCACATTCTATGTTTGTTTCCTTTTTGAGGAACTACAACTTCGTTGTCTAACCATTCGGGGTACTTTACCTCCCGAATAGACCCTATTTTAAGAAGTTTGGTTACCTCGTCCTTTATGAATGCATGCTTCACCTCGGACTGGGGCCTCCTTTTTTGCTTTATCTGTTTGAACCTGGGGTCGAGGCTTAGCCGGTGTGTTGCTATTTTTGGTGGAATCCCTGTTATATCTAAATGGGACTAAGCAAAGCAATCCATATTATCAATAAGAAATTGAATGAGTTTTTTCCTGAGTTCGGGGGTTAATCTCGTTCCCAGGTATACCTTTCTCTCAGGCATGTATTCGATCAGTATGACCTGCTCCAGTTCCTCGACCGTTGACTTGTTTGCATCGGACTCTTCGGGAACGACAAAAGTTCGAGGAGTAAGGAAATCCTCTTCTTCGTCTTCGATTACCTGTTGCTCCGGTTTCGTCGAGGCTGGGGGCGGTGATTGCTATTTAGTCGTCTGCTTACCTTTGGTGTTTGACTTTTTCGAGGTCGAAGGCTCTGGTATCGGCATCACTTCATCGATTGCAAATGTTTCCTTTGCAGCGTGTTTCTCTTCGTAAACCGTTTTCACACCATCCTCTGTTGGGAACTTCATCATCTGATGAAGAGTTAAAGGTACTTCCCTTATGTTGTGTATCCATGGTCTCTCAAGGAGTGCATTATACCTCATGTCGCAATTGATGACATGGAATTTTGTATTTTGCATGGTCCGGCTACATTCACTGGTAGGATTATCTCCCCCTTTATTGTTTCGCTTGCCATGTTGAAGCTATTTAGGACCTGGGATACAGGTACAATCTGATCCTATAGGCCGAGCTGTTCTACGATCCTTAATCTGATTATGGTTTCTAAGCTACCTGGATCCACTAGAACACATTTAACTTGAATTTTATTTAAAAAAAATAGAAATTACCAGGGCGTCATTGTGCGACTGAGATATGCCTTCTACTTCCACGTCATAGAATGCAGGACGTACTCGGGCGTTTTTCTCTGGTGATCGACACCTTGGTGCGCTTGAATACAGGTCCTTGTGGGACATCGACACCGCGAATGATCATGTGGATTACATGTTGTGGTTCTTCCTACTCATTTTTACTGCTTGCATCTCTCTCCATGAAGTGGTTCTTAGCTCGATCACTGAGACATTCTCGAAGGTGCCCCTAGTTGAACAACCGAGCTACCTCATTCCGTAGCTGCCTGCAGTCCTCGATTCTATGTCCATGTGTGCCATGATACTTACACATCAAGTTTGGATTCCTCTGAGAAGGATCGGTTTGTATAGGCCTTGGCCATCTGGTGTCTTTGATTCTTCCAATAGCTGACACGATCCCCGATACATCTACACTGAAATTATACTCCGATAATTGAGGTTCCTCCGCGGGGTTGGTATGTTTATCGAACCCATTCTTACTCATGAGTCCCCGAGAGCCCTGACCTCGATCATTTCTTCGATCATTCCGAGGAGCGTTACAACCCGAGCCGTTGTCTCTCTGATCGACAAACGACTGATGTCGTTCCTTGTTTGATCTTGATCCCCTATTTGTATCCCTCGGGGGCTTGGCTGCCAATCTATTAGGATGAACTGAACCCGAGGGGGCTCCCAACTGGTCATTCTCGGCACTGATTTTTGATTGATTACGATTATGCACGTCTGACCACGTCACAGATGGATACTCGATCAGATTCTATTTTAATTATCGAGACGCGATCGAACTCCGCTCATTCAAACCCTACATAAAAGCCTGTACTTCCTAGTCATCCGAGACCGGTGGCAGTTCCATTTGCTCCATCTGAAATTGGGACACGAACTCCATTAACATCTCGTCGTTCCTTTGTTTTATCTTAAAAACGTCTGATATCCTCGTCGCCAGCTTTATGGCCCCGACATGTGCTTTCACAAAGGCGTCTGCTAACATAGCAAACGAATCGATAGAGTTTGGGGGCAATTTGTGGTACCAAATCATGGCTCCTTTCGACAATGTTTCTCCAAATTTTTTCAACAATACTGACTCGATCTCATTATCATTCCGGTCATTTCCTTTAATCCCGCAAGTATATGAGGTAATATGTTCATTAGGGTCAGTTGTCCCGTTATATTTGGGTATATCAAGCATGCGAAACTTTTTAGGAATGGGCATCGGAGCTGCGCTCTGAGGAAATGGTTTTTGTATGAACTTTTGGCATCTAAACCTTTCAAGACCAGGGGTGCCCCCGGTATTTGGTCAACACGGGAGTTATAAGTTTTCACCTTTTTGTCATTGTCTTCAATCTTCTTTTCCCTGGACTCGATCCTCTTGGTGAGCTCTTCGAGCATTCTCATAATGGTGGGGCCAGTCCCCGAGCCATTTTCGTTTGACCTCTCTGGCGCCGGTTCAGCACGTCGAGTGTTTTTTTGTTCTGCTATACTCGGAGTTTTATTCGTACTCTGAAGTTGAGCGACGGCAATCTGCTGAGCTTGCAGCATCTCGAATATGACTTGGAGGGTGACTCCCCCATCTCCTATACCTTGTGTTCCTTGGCCCGCAGATCGGGCTTCCCTGCGTACACTTCCTCCAGGGTTTGTGCCTAAATCTAAATTCAAAGCAATGTGCGAACTAACATCAACTGCTTCCACATTTGGCACTTCCCCAGGGTTTATCAGTGGTACACCGACCCCTACATTGTTTTTCCCCCATGAAATCCAAGACCTTCGTTGTCGTGAACAAGTGCGTTTTCCGAGTTTGACATGTTTAATCTTGAGAACAAAAAATCTTGACAATAACAAGTGTGAAAATAATGTGTGTTATCAAAATCAGTATTGAAATAACGTCACACCTCCTTTTTTACACACCTACCCCGAAGGATAATGTATAAGGGAGTTTTTCCATTTAAAGTGACATTATTCGAAATGGGATTATTTATTTATTTTTAGAGTCGCCACTTGGGATAGGATTGGCTTTTGGTGTCCCAAGTCACCGATTTAATTTGAATCCCAAATCGAGGAACAGTTCGACTTCCCAATTGGAGTCTTCGAACCAGAAATTCTGAATAAGGAATTCTGTTGACCCGAGGGAAGGTGTTAGGCACCCCCGGATCCCGTGGTTCTAGCACGGTCGCTTAAATTATTATAATTGGCTAAAATTATCTGATTTTAATACATTTTGAACCTATGTGCAATTGCTTCTTTCACCGCTTTTAATTAAGAACATTATCTTGAAACGGGTTACGCGTACGTATACCCATTTGTTTGGGTGTCCACAATTAACAACGCTTTATTATTAAGAAAGAGACTTGGCAATTAACTCTAGGACACCCATACCTGGAAACGTGTACTTCCGCACCAGAAAATAAGGAAAAAAAATTTATACTAGCTAGATATCAACTGTTACAAAAGATGATAGATCAATTCAAAATGGAATCAATTGTACTTATTATTGGTAACACAATGCGTTAATCAATTCTAAGGTACCTATATCTACAAGTGTGCACCTCTGAATTGGAAAATAGAACTGCACCAGCAAAAAGTCACGCATATAATAGTCAAAGGTTGCTGTTTGATTTTCAAGAAAACAAAAGACATTATCTATCAAATTTCATTAGTTTCAACCAAGTTGCCAAATGATCACTAAAACAGTTATTGTGATGTACAACAAAAAGATGAATTATACAAAAAGAGACATTGTGTAGTTATTATATTGCATATCACGATCAATTGAATATCAGTCATTCACATTAAAGCCAAACAGGTTCAAGATAATTTGACATGCCAGAAATCTTCGACAAAACTAAATATAAACCTCTCCCTAATTATTTCAATTCATTTCAGCTCTCAATCAATCGCTTCTAAGCCAAACTCACGCTCAAACAATACAAAAATGAGGCAGACTTAACCCCCATTATAGCTAATACAATGAACATATAAGCAACAGAGCAGAACATATATAAAATTAGATTGAACAAACCAAAATCCCTTTTCACTTGTTATCAAATATCACTACCAACAGCAAACACCAATCACCAAAGGAACAAGAATCAGACAACAAATTAAGTTGGAATTCATTTTTAGACATAGTCTAACACAGAGGAACATGAATAAGATAGCCATTCAAACTTTAATTCATTAGAGAGGGTAGGATAAAAGAAATGAACCTCGACTGAAATTCTTCTAATTTTCGATGGAAAAATAAGCAAATGTACACTTCTTCGATCCCAAAGATCCACCGAGAAACAACAACAAAAATCGAACGGCGGAACCGGAACCCGAAATTTCACCTCGAATTCTCAAAACCTTCGACATTTCTTCGAAATGAGTGGTGAGCTGGTTGGGATATGGAAGGGAAGTAACTGGTCTAGGCGGCTGCTGGCTGGTTCTGGGGTTAGTTTTCACCGGTTTCCGGCGAAGCTCGCCAGCGATGGAGGTGAGACAGAAACGAGAGAAAGGGATTTGGAAGGGTGAGGTTCTCTCTTTATTTTTGTTCCCCTGTTCTCTGTTATGCTTCAGTTGTTTTGAATGGAGGTGGATCGCTGCTGGGTTCGTCCATTTTTGTTCAAAGAAGGTGAAGAAGCTTTGGCTGTAGCTGGTTGAAGAAGAAAACGCAGCAGAGAGGTCTAGGTTACCGAAGGTGTCTGCTCATGTCCTCTTGGTTGAAGGTGATGTAGAAAGGGTTGTTGGTTTTTGGTTAAGGAGCAGCCATGAAAGCTGGCTCTTCTTCTCTGAAGAAGAAGAAGATCGATGGGGGTGTGGGGTTTCCTCTGTTCAGCGGTGGATTCGTTTTTTTTTTTTTGTCTCTTTTTTTTTGTGTATTGCCTGATTGTATATTTTAGAGTGTAGGGTGTGTTTGTGGTGTAGGTAGTATTATATAGGGTAGGGATTAGGCTAGGGGTATGGGCCTAGATACTATGGGCTAGGAATTTTGGGCCAAAGACTAAAAAAATGGACTATAAGATTTATAAAAACGGGATAAACCAACCTAAAACTAATTCTTTCTTCTAAAATTATGTACAATTATAATATAAAAATATAAAACTAATTTTAATTAATTGAACAAAATTATAAAACATAAAACTATTTTTTTTTTGTGTTTTCAAGATTATAAAAATAAAGATAGGGTACTATTTTTGTATATTTTTTTAAGATTAAAAATGACTATAAAATATTAATAAACCTATTTTTTTGTAATTTTTCATTTTCTTATAATAAAATAAAGTAAAATAGTAAAAATTAGTTGAAATGGCGATATTAGGCCTACACTAAATATTTACATGCTAAAATGGGTAAAATTTCGGGGAGGGTCAAAAATCACATGTCAACAGCTGCCCCTCTTTGACTGGAAACGCGAAGAGTTTTCGGACAAAGAATGACTAGACAGGTTTTTTGACCCGACCCTTATTTAAGGAGAGCAAAAACTAAGAGGAGGGAGAATGTGACCGAGCCCTGGTATCTGAGCTGCCTACATATCCTTGGCTATAAAGGAATCAGGCCACGTGTAGTTCAGAAATGAATGAGATGATGGAGTACCGAGGTTGAGAGCCGAGCGAGGTGCCGTCGAGGTTCCGGTCCGCGGTCCCGTTATTATATGAAAAAGACTAACTAAGCCTATCAGCTACGAGTTACAAGATTCCTATCTATGAGTCTTCTGAAGCTTGATCTTGAGTCTTGGTCGGTTCTTCATGCGGACCCCGATCTGAATCTTGATGCTTGTTAGCTGCAGGTGTTGGTTCAATCTTCTTCAGTTTTTCAAACCAAGACGGGACATGCAGAGCTTGTGATCTCAGCCGTGTCTTGAGCAGCTCACATTTTTCATCAATTTCTGCATTTTGAATTCACTTCTTTTTCTTTTCTTCTTTTTCTTTATTCTGGATTGAGACTCATTCTTTTGGTCGTCTCGAACCCTGTGTCTTGAGGTCGACCTGCTTAAGATACCAAAACAAACAAACGAACGAAATTTTCTGCCCCAGTTTTCACTAGGAAGATTTCGTGAGTTAGTTGTGACACATATCTAAGTGATCAAATCAGGATTGTGTAGGGAGATCCTCGGTTTTTTGGCCGGGATTTGGAAAGAAAAAGCTCCTCGGTTTTTTGGCCGGGAGTAGGAAGAGAAGGCTCCTCGATTTTTTGGTCGGGAGATCCTCGGTTTTTTGGCCGGGATTTGGAAAGAAAAAGCTCCACGGTTTTTTGGCCGGGAGATCCTCGGTTTTTTGGACGGGATATCCTCGGCTTTTTGGCCGGGATTTGAAAAGAAAAAGCTCCTTGGTTTATGCCAGGGAGATCCTCGGTTTTTGGCCGGGATTTGGAAAGAAAAAGCTCCACGGTTTTTTGGCCGGGAGATCCTCGGTTTTTTGGCCGGGATTTGGAAAGAAAAGGCTCCTCGGTTTTTTGGCCGGGATATTTAAGGAATGGGATCCTATGCTACCATTATTTGTTTTTCTTTTGGGATTTTCATTTTATTTCCTTTTCTACTTTCTTTTTATTTTGTTTTCCTCTTTTATGTTTTCCTTTTATTTAGCAAAACACATGAAAGAACTTGGGGAGGGGAAACTTCCTTTTTGGTCGTTTTCCTGCTGCAAAGCTGTTTCAGCGCTTGCGCATTTCATTTCTTTTTGGACTGCACTTGCTTCTTGCACGGTTGCTTTGAATTAAACCTGTTTTCAACAAAGAACAATTTGTTAGTTTGAAACGGTGGTTGGTTTTGTGGCCTTGATCATCTCAATTGCTTGATCCCGGCCCCATTTCCATTGAGAACTTTGCTGCTTGTTTGCCTTGAGGGTGAATCTCTTTTCAAACCGACCGGGCTCAGCCTTCAGGATTTCATTATGACTCGCCCGTGTGGGCTCTGACCTTTTCACTTTATTCTGCGTTTGCCTTTGATTTTCTTTCTTTTCCAATGTTTTTGCTTCGGAAGCATCAATCACTATGGTCAGTCGAGATTGGCCTAACGCACTCGCTGAGGCTGGGTATTTCTTCGGCTCTGACCAGGCGGAACCCTGTGAAACCGATCCCACCACCTTTTCTTGGTACTAGTTACGGAATCAGAGTTAAACCGAAAGGGATTCAAAGAGAAGTATGCAGAAGGGCAATCATATGAGTTTAAAGAGAAGCATCCCTTTCGGGGAAAAGAAGGACTTATCTGGGGTGTGCATGCTGGCTTCAAATGAACATGACATGCTTCTTGGACTGGATGCCCGACCCACACAAACTTTCCGGCTTCTCGTGAACCCATTAATCAGTATTACAAAACCAGGGAACCTTGCCAGGACTCCTTTAGTGGCGAGATGTCTTCTTTTCGTCCAACAGCGCCCTTTGCGGGTTTTCGCCAATCGACCTCTCTCATTTCTCTTCTCACCGTCGTCCGATAATGCTCTTTGCGAGTTTTCACTAAACGGACTCTCTCATTTTTAGTTTCTCTACTCATCATCGCCTTATGGTGCCCGAAGGTTTTCAACGATAAGACTCTCTCATTTTATTTCTCTCAATTTGGACTTTATCAGATCCCAACAATGTTGTTTTTCAATTCCCACGCCTTTGCCAATTGATCAGAAGGACTTGGACAAGGTTTTGGGTAAAAAGAATTCTGGATAGAAGTACAACTTTGGAACCGTTTTGGTGGATTCATGGCCGAACCATTATATCATCTGCCCCAGTTTCATCTTTTGGGGAAATTGGGATTTTTGTTTTGGTGTGACTGACCCCCAGAGAGAGTCTGCCTACGTACCCTTTCGGGATCAAGTCAAACGTAGTTCAGGCAAATAATTTTTGGTTTTGTTTTTTTTTGTTTCCTTTTCTTTTCTCTTTCTTTTTCTTTTTCTTTTTCTTTTTCTTTTTCTTTTTCTTTTCTTTTCTTTTCTTTTCTCTTTCTTTTTTTTTTTGTACTTTTTTTTTCTTTTATTCTTGTACTTCCTGGTTCCAAAGAGGGTAGCCAAAGAAGCGTAACCGGCTCAAAGGGTTTACGAAGGATTGATAGTATTTGGGTAGCGAGAAGGAGAGCCTTTGTCATCTCAATTGCACAAAAGCCATCATCGCAGAAGGCCTAGACATAATACCTTTTGACTGCATCTGCATTGACTGCTGTTTCAGGGTCATTTCCTTCAATGTCTCCCAGATACACTGCTCCTCTTGGCGGTATTTTCGGATAATGTGTGTTCCCTTCCAATTAAGAGCAAGTTTTCCTTTTGCTTCCTGGTGATGAGGAAGAATGCGTCTCAACACCAGTTGTCCTATTTCAAGATTCCTGGGCCACACTTTCTTGTTGTAAGCATGGGTCATTCTTTGTTAGTATAACTGCCCGGATATTCCCTGAATATAGCACACTCTTTTATTGTAATGTACGGACCTTTCCGACCCGCGAACCAATTTTCCTTCAATTGTTCCAATTCTTTGTTTTATTTCCTCAAGGTTACCTTCTTTGCATTGCGACTGTTGATTCGTTATTTCGAAAATCTGCCAGCGTTTTGGGGATCTAGGCATGAAGTCCGCAAGCATGTCATGTTATTTAAAGCTGCATTATTAGAGCTAAAGAGAAGAAAATAAAGGAGAAAAATAGCAAAAATTAAAAAAAAAATGAACGATGAAAACGATGAAATATTGATTTCATTTTTTGGAATTTTGCAGATAACAGGGTCCACATTCCGGAATTTAAAGACAAGAAACTACAGGAAATATCCGAGTTACACCCTGAAATAACTCGAGATGCAGAAAAAGTGGCAGGGCTAGTTTACTGGGACTCCCGCCTAATCAGGAATGGCGTAGCCTTCCAGTTCTGGAGTTTAGCATCTGGTCCCATGTAGAGCACCTCGGCGGCGCTAGTACCTTCCCCCAGCTGAACCATGTGGGTGCCCTCCTCTACATTTGAATATTTCTCAACAGGGAAGTTTTCTAGCAGCTCTCCCAAGATTCCTTTTCTCTTGTATGTGACCCCCGTCTGCTGATAATTCCATGGTACCGCAGCAGGGTTGGTTATCGGCTTTTGTGGTACGTGTCCAATAACCACTGGCTCATTCAGCCGAGATGGCCTAATTGTCCCCCGTACCACATAGGCCTGCTTGGGTACGTGCATTTGTGTTCCTTTCTTCAAATCAGCTTTCTTTTCTGGTTCTATCTTAGTGATTTTGCTCTTATTTTCCCCTTTCTCTTGCTTCGGGACCATCTCGGGCTTTCTTTCTGCATCGGCAATAACAATTATAGCTTTTAAGGCTAGATCGAATTCTCTGTCCTCACAGATCATCCCGATTACTGGCCCGTTGTTGTGAGCGGGCAGCGGATTATTGGTCACATTTGGGACATCCTCATCCCTCAACACAATTTTCCCTTGCTTTATTAAGTTCTCCACCGCTTGTTTCAGAGTCCAACAGTCATTTGTATGATGGCCCTCTACCCCTGAATGGTATGCACACCTAACACCAGCTCTGTAGGCAGGCGATGCTAGGTTTTGTCTGTTCTGAGGAACCGGCTGCAGTAGACCCATTTGGACAAGTTTCGGGAATAGACTAGAGTAAGATTCACCAATTGGGGTAAAGTTTGGTCTCCTGGGTGGTTCCCGAGGATGGAAGTTATTCTGCGGAGGTCGGGGATTATAGTGGTTCTGGTGGGGAGGCTGATTTCTTTGGAATGGAGGTTGATTTCTGTTGGCTTGTGGCTGCGGTCGGGCGAAAGGTTGAGCATTCATGACCGCATAAGGTGGGGGATCATAGGCCATATCAGGATGAGGATAGTAGTGCTGAGGGGTTCTTTCAGAGAACACAGGTCTCGGAGCCCGATATCTTCTACCCCCTGATTTTACCATAACTGTTTCCTGTTTCATTTTTCCTTTGGCCATCCCTCCAGACCCGCATTGGATGGCTTGGGAGGTTGCTCTGATGGCCGATTGACTCAGAATCCGGCCCGTTTTCAAACCATTCTCCACCATTTCTCCGATCTTGATTGCCTCTGCAAAAGGTTTGCCCATGGCCGACATCATATTTTGGAAGTAATCCGCTTCCTGAGCCTGGAGGAAGACAGTGACCATTTCTACCTCGTCCATGGGAGGTTTCACCCTTGATGCCTGTTCGCGCCACTTAATAGCATATTCTCTGAAACTTTCCAAGGGTTTCTTCTTCAAATTGGCCAGGGAGTTCCTGTCTGGCGCAATGTCGATGTTGTATTGAAACTGCCTTACAAAATCTCTAGCTAGATCGTCCCAAATGTGCCATCGTGAGACATCCTGGTCCATATACCATTCTGAGGCAATGCCCACTAAGCTTTCTCCAAAGTAAGCCATCAACAACTCTTCTTTTCCGCCGGCCCCGCGTAGCTGGTTGCAATATCTTTTGAGGTGGGCAATAGGATCGCCATGCCCGTCAAACTTTTCGAACTTTGGCGTTTTAAATCCCATGGGCAGGTGCACGTGAGGGAACATGCACAAATCAGTATAAGAAACACTTTTCTTCCCGCTTAAGCCTTGCATATTCTTCAAGCTCTGCTCAAGACTCCTCATTCTTTTCGCCATCTCATCTTGTTCAGGAGCTTTGGGAGTTTTATCCTGCCCCGGTGTAAGCTCAAATGGTGGTGGCTGAGAGCAATTATATATGGGATATTGAGGAGGATCCATTGGAAAGACAGGGTTTTGGAAAGTGAAAGCTGAGGGATTAAAGGCGGGCCTTGGCAGTGAGGGTTGTGTTGTAGCAGAGCATGGTGGAGCAGTGAAGATGTTAGGAGCTGCTCCTGCTGGGAACACCTGGGGGCGGACCTCAGAAGGCGTTCTGACGAAGTGAGCGGTCATGGTAGGCTGTCCCAAAGGAGTATGAGGGTGGCTGATGGGGATATTGGAGGTACCCTCGGATCTAGGAAATAGTTCAGGAAATCCAGGGATGGCGCTTGGAGGCTCTCTTCCATTGGTCCAGGCGTCCCACATCTCCATGAGTCGGAGACGTAGTATCCGGTTCTCTTCCGCTGTGACAGACTCAGATGCAGGGATCCCCGAGATGGGGCTGTCCTCAGAGATGGGGACTGCGGGCAAATTCATTTCTGTAGACATTTCCACACTTCCTTTCGATCTGGTAAAGTATTGATGCGATGCCATCTTACCACAACCAACCACCGTTTCTAAAAGCTAGGCTGGGATTGACAGCAACACACGGTTAGTTTGAGACAAGTAACAGATAGGTAATCGCACATTGGGGTGTGATGCACCTATACAGTTAAACGGATGTCTACATGTTTGCACTGGTTGCATACGTCATCCCGGCTTTTCTTTTCTATTTTTTCTTCTTTTGATTTCTACTATCTGTTTTTCTTGCTTTTCTTTCTCTTTCTATTTTTCTCTCATTTTTCTTCTCCCTCTGTTTTTCATTTTCTGCTTTTCCCTTTTCTTTTGCCATGGTTTCTCTCGATTCCTTATTCTCTTCTTTTGCGTTTCTTTTCCTCTCTTGTTTTTCCTTTATTTCTTTCCCTCGTATTCCTTTTTTTTTCTTTTTTTTTTCTTAGGGTTACGGTCGAATCCTATGGAGATTGCCTACGTATCATGACCCCGCATGAATCAGACCAAGCGTAGTTCGTGCAAATAGGGTAAATAAACTAACTCTTTTTTGAAATTCTGAAAGAAATGCTTTAAAAGAAAAAAGGGAAACATTTATTTTTGATTTTTGATTTTGATTTTTCTTTTGATATTTTGAAAGAAAAAAATACTTTTGTTTGGATTTTTGTTTGAATTTTGGAGCAAAAATATTTTTCGGACTCAATTTTCGAAATTATTTATTTATTTATTTATTTATCAAAGAAAGACATCTAAGGAGTATTTTCATGATTTATTTTGACCTGCAAAGAAAAGTGGCTATTTTTATTTAAGCAAACAAAGGCTCGGTTTTGCAGATACGGCCTTTCAGCACTTCTGGGAGGAAGATTTTAAGGCTGTGCCCGCTAACCATTGAAAATGACCCAAGGTGGCTGTTCTTGCAAAAACGGCCTTCCAGCGCCCTTTTGGGGACATTCGGCTTATTTTAAGCAAGAATGGCATCACCTGACTTATTTGTGACAGAAATTAAAATTTTGACATGTTTTGGCTATTTTTGCAAAAGGGTGGTTGGACCCGATGAGGGTTGCCTACGTATCTCACATCCGGTGAGAATCAAACCGGCGTAGTTCGGGCAAAATTGGGAATTGAGTAAACTAACTCTTTTTTTCTTTTATAAAACTCAGACAATGAAAGCTTTAAGGCAAAATGTTTTTTTTTTTTTAAATTTTGAAAATTTTGTTTCTTCTTTTTTTTTTGAATTTTCTAAAATGCTTTAAAAGAAGTAAGGAATTTTTTTTTGGATTTTTGATTTTGATTTTGATTTTATTTTTGAAAGAAAGACTTCTAAAAAATTCATTTTTTTTTTGATTTGAACTTTGGGAATTTTAAAAGTAAAAAGAAAATATTTTTTGTTTGAATTTTCATTTGTTTTTTTCTTTTTCTAAGGAAAAAGGAAAATATTTTTGGATTTTGGATGTAACCTCTTAATTTTCGAAAGAGGGACTTCTTTAAGAAAAATATTTTGAATTTCTGAGCTTTTATTTATTTACAAAAGTGCTTCTAAGGAAAAGCAAAACATATTTTGAACTTCAATTTTTCAAAATTTTTATTGACATTTACAAAAAAAAAAAGACTTCTAAAGAAGAAAAGAGTATTTTTGGATTTTTGTTTCTTTTTTGGATTTTTGAAAAAATACTTCAAAATGAAGGAAA
The DNA here is from genome assembly GCF_001879085.1 of Nicotiana attenuata. Classification (NCBI taxonomy): domain Eukaryota; kingdom Viridiplantae; phylum Streptophyta; class Magnoliopsida; order Solanales; family Solanaceae; genus Nicotiana; species Nicotiana attenuata. The sequence goes on along the minus strand of NW_017670378.1, from coordinate 328,387 downwards.
CCTGTATTTTTGAATTTTGATTTTTATTGCTTTTTCTTTTTATTTCATGAAAAACATTAGAAAGAAGGAAACCATTTTTTTGAGTTTAAAAACTATTTTCTTTGTTTTTTTGAATTTTCTAAAGAAAGATTTTTAATGAAGGAACTAAAGAAAATATTTTTGGATTTTTTTGAAAATTGCGGTCGGAACCGATGTGGTTTGCCTACGTATCTCACATCCGGTGAGAATCAGACCCGCGTAGTTCGGTCAGATTTGCCAAAATCAAAACTATTTTGAACAACAATTTTCTTTCTATTTTCCAAATATTTTTTCATCTTTTTTTATTTATTTTATATTTTTTTTAAAAAACCGGCAGCATTTCAGTACTATTTGGGCATTGGGGGTTTTTTCAAAACAAATGGTCACCCTTACTTAGTCCTCACACTGCTTATTTTTCATAGTTCACTCATTTGGACAAGCCGGTCAACATGCAAAGCCGAGCAAATAAATGCGCAAGTAGCACGTAAGATGCATCAGGATGGTCAATTCATTTCAGGTCACCTGTCCTAGACGGACCCAACCCCTGTGTTGAGTCCCCTAAGTCAAATGCACATGATGCAAACAAGCGTCCTACTAGGGATCCGGCATGAGGTTTTGTTCTTCTAGGTTTAAACCCTAGGTTTATTGGTCTAGACCTGGCTTACCCGAGCGGACAACTCGAGCCGAGGGGTAGGCAGCGTACCGGGGATACAGAAGCTCCGCCGGCTTAGCAACTTATCCAAACCTCGTTCTAAATTGGGAAAGACTCTAAACAGAAGAGAAGCTACACGAAGTGCACCCTTCTCCATGATGTAGAAGACTCAGAAAGAGGAAGGGATTCGTAACAGTTTATATACAATTCAACAAATAATAAAGCGGTAAAGCATTTAGCACATATAGCATGGAACATGTAGAAAAATCAGATAAAGCCAAATATAACAATTGTACTAAGCTCGAATTCTTGAACCCTGAATCGAAATTCTGGGTTCGTGTCCCCAGCAGAGTCGCAAGAGCTGTCACACCTCCTTTTTTACACACCTACCCCGAAAGGTAATGTATAAGGGAGTTTTTCCATTTAAAGTGACATTATTCGAAATGGAATTATTTATTTATTTTTAGAGTCGCCACTTGGGATAGGATTGGCTTCTGGTGTCCCAAGTCACCGGTTTAATTAACGTCCAATCGAGAAAATTCGACTTCCAATTGGAGTCTGCGAACCAGAAATTCTGAATAAGGAATTCTGTTGACCCGAGGGAAGGTGTTAGGCATCCCCGGATCCCGTGGTTCTAGCACGGTCGCTTAAATTAT